>NW_022985287.1:2362-4168 GCF_010093535.1 Lindgomyces ingoldianus | reverse complement strand
AAATTGAGAAGTTACTGGCAGAAAAAAGCTCAAACGTAACGTACTACGTACTGTTGGCCACGCTGGCGACCTCCACAGAAGTCGCATATAAACTGCTGTTGCTGCTGTTCTAGTGTGGACAAGCGTCCTTAGTATGTAGCGAAACCGCTGTGGGTGACACCAGGTTGCTGAGCTGGCTGTGATTGTTGCCAATTTTTAAAGAACTCTAGACAGCTAGTGAGGAAATTAGGTGGATCCTCATCGGTCTGTTCATGCTGGACCAGGATTGATTGGATGGCTGCTGCGCATCCAGGGTTTACGTCCGAAATTGCCGACACGAAGTCATAGTGTGGTTGATATTCTGTCACATTTAGCAGGTGGACTGATTTAGCATCAATATATGCGTTCCTGTACGCTGTGATCCATTGGTCCTGTTTCATTTTTGATGACCACTTCCTTGCGCGGTCGTATGCTGTTTGTGCGCTCTGCTTGAGCTGCTTGTTAGAGGGCTCTAAGATTGCCCTTAAGGCCTTTAGCCTTTTGTAGATTGTTTCTTTGTCCCTAATAATAGGGTAGTTTAATGCGTTAACAGTGCTCTTAATAAGCACATAGATGTCTAATAGGGCTTTGTGTTGAGTTTAGAATAACCTTAGATTATCGCGGTAGTCTTTGCGGGCTATTGTGTAGCATTGTTGATTGTTAAGGTTTAGGTCAGAGACCATAGGATTCGGACTGAGCTGGGTGCTGCCTGTATGAAACTTCGCGACCTTAGGCCTCTGTGGCATAGTGTTAACTAGGAGATTTTCTGGTAAGAGATCTGGATTAATATACTCCTAGACACATTCTCTAGTTGCTTGTGTCTTGATGCGACTGAACTAGGGCTGCTAGTTGCTCTTTTTAGTGAGCTGTACGGAGGCATTAATAGTAGGAGTTATCTTTGGTGGACGAAAAGGTTGTCGTTCGGTTGATCAGGCTCAGCTGGTGAGCAATCTGTGATCGATGTTTTGGAATGGACAGAAGGTTATTGTCCTGTTGATCGGGCTTAGGTGGTGAGCAATCTGTGATTGATATGTGTAGAATGGACGGAAGGTTATTGTCTAGTTAATTAGGCTTAAGTGGTGAGCAATCTGTGATTAATATGTTTTAGTATAGACAGAAGGTTATTGTCTAGTTAATTGGGCTTAAGTGGTGAGCAATCTGTGATTAATATGTTTTAGAATGGACGGAAGGTTATTGTCTAGTTAATTAGGCTCAGGTGGTGAGCAATCTGTGATTGATATTTGTTGAGGTTTGCGGGGCCTTGAAGCTGGATGCAAAAGCTAACTGTGCAGTGGTGACTAGAGGACTAGTTAGGAGCGCGACTCTGGGCTTATAACTCTTACATGAGCTGAGGAGGGGACATATGGCAAACAACTTGACAAGGGAGCGAGATCTAAACAAGGTGGAATGAGTGTATTGTAAGGTCTGAGGAGCTTGATAGAGCTCTGAGCTGACTATATACTGTACGAGACAGGAGCTATGCCTAATGAGTGAATAGTGCAGTACATGGGTATGATATCGCGTGAGACACGTGCGACAGCTGCTGCGCCAATGGCAGTGCGCGCATCCTGCAAAGGAAAACTTACAATCAAATGCACAGTGGCTAGGCTAGAGCGTTGATGCCCTAAGCAGAGCTAGGAAGTAGGGAAACCTGTTGCGTTGGTGGTGGTGGTGGTGGTGGTAGTCGTAGTTACGGTGATGGTGGTAGTTGAAGTCGTGGTCGACAGTCGGGGCTGGTAGCTGCCGCGCCAATGGCAGAGCCAGTGCGCGCATCCCCGCAAAGGAAAA
>NW_022985287.1:0-1297 GCF_010093535.1 Lindgomyces ingoldianus | reverse complement strand
GGGGCAAGTTTAGGTTAAAGCCTAAAAGTTTGCCTACTATTATAATAGGATCTAGGCACAGGATGGGGGACGGATTCCAGGGGTTCTGTTTGACGGATTCTAGTTGTTCGCTGCTCGCTTAGGCGACGCGCTAAACGGAATAAGGAAGTTAGGGTTACAGAAAGCTAGCGATCTGTGGCTATATATTAGATATACCTTTATTCTTTTATTTTATATCTTTTATCTTTTATTTTTATTTATACTATGCTTATATATAATACTTTTTATATATACTTTTTTTATACTTTATATATTTTATACTATGCTTTTTTCTATTCTATACTTTTTCTTTACTATCTTTTTACTATATTTTTTATATACTATATTTTTTATTTACTATGTTTTTATATATACTATGTTTTATTTCTCTACTATTTTTTTTTAAACTATATTTTTATTTACTATATTTTTCTTTTTACTATTATAATACTTTTATTTATACTATATCTTTCTTTACACTATATACTATTATATTATACTAACTGTTGGTTAACCTAGGTTTAATTGAACAAACGTACGCCCAAGGGGCGTACTAAGAGGTGAGTAGGTAAAGATTTTTTTGTTATTAACTACTGCTCTCTCTCTTTGTATAAAGAAAGAGAGCTCTTAAGTACACATAGCCCCTAACGCACAGGCTAGATAGCTAACGTTTTAGGCAACCTAATTTAGCTATACGCGTGTACAGACACAGCTGTACTTACGTACAGACACTAGCAACTTTTTACTTTTATAAAGTTACTTACTTATCTGTATGTTAATCTTACTTCTTTTTCTTTCTTTTTTTTTTACTCTTTTACTTTCTTTCTTAGAGCTAACCTTTAGTGCTTCTTCTATTTATAATATTTCCTAGCTTTTTAGCTTGCGTATAATTTAACCTGCCTCTAGGATAGTGCCTGTGCTTAGCTAAAGCAAGAAGAAGTTCTTACCTAATTACATAAAGAAGGTTGTTAAAATTATGCGTTGTCTATTTCTAAAAGTTATTGTCTTATAGTGTGTACTTCTTTTTAGCTATCTTATAACGCATGTTAATTAAGATGTATACTGCGTATAAGTATTATTATAGTTATGTAGAGTTTATATCTATGTTAAGATAATTATCTTTTATAAAGTAAAAGTTTACTTCTCTGCGTAGAACTGTCTCTAATACATAAGTAACCCCTAATAACTCTTTGTATAACCACAGAGGTTCTATGGCTAAGGTGGGGGGTGGGAGGTGTGAGGTGTTGGGGGTGCCCTTCGTGCGGGCAACTAGAGGGGG
>NW_022985286.1:0-4339 GCF_010093535.1 Lindgomyces ingoldianus | reverse complement strand
AAAAAGTTGCTTTTTACTATAAGAATAGAAATAGCAATTATAAAAATATCTACTTACTAAATATAGTATAAAATATATATCTTTTTAACATTAATTTTTTCACTAAAACTAAAACTATAATATAATATAAATAAAGTTAGTAATATTAATAAGTAGAATAACTTTAGTAAAGTAAATATATATGTTAAATAGTATTATATAGCGTTATTATATATTATTATTATATATATTATAGTTGTTTAAATTATAGTAATTACTTGTTAAATTTTTTTTAGCTTATATAGGTTTTTTTTTTAATAAAAAAGCTTTATATATTACTAGAGACATAAGAATTATTATATACTATTATAATACTTATTACTTTTACTACTTAAAATCTTTTTCTATAAAATATCTATTTATAGAAATAGTAATTACTACGTACCTCTAGTAATAGTAATTACTATTACTAGAAAAATAGTAATTACTACGTACCTCTAGTAATAGTAATTACTATTACTAGAAAAATAGTAATTACTATAGCAATTACTAGGCGCTTCTAGTAATAGTAATTACTATTACTAGGTAGTTATAGTAATAGTAATTACTATTACTAGGTACTTATAGTAATAGTAATTACTAGCACTTAGTAATTACTAAGTAATTACTATTACTAAAAAGTGGCAACCCTGATGTTAGATAGTCTTTTTTTCTTACTACTTTTTACTAAAAGTAGTAAAACTAGCAGTTGTTTTTTTCTTTACACTTTATCTATTCTTCCTACTTATAGAGGGAAGCTGTCTAGTAAGTGTAGCAATTTATAACTTTGCAGGCTAAGGCTGTTCCTTGCTATAGGCATCTATTATAGTTCTTTTCCTATGTAGGCTACTATCCTGCTTAATGTTTGTTGTTCTAGTGCTTAACACAGTAGCGTTGCGTACACTAGTACTAAAGGTATAGACAATTATTAGGTCTATGTAGGGTATTAAGAGGGCTCTTCTAAGTCTACTAAGGGTATTCTTGTGTTTGTACTATCTATACAAGGTGTCTTTTCTATTAGTAATTATTAGTGCTATAGGTTTTATCTTTGCAGAGTACGCACTAACTATAGCTCTGCTATACTATTAAAGCCTTTCTGCTAATTACAAGGCTTAGAAGTAGTGTCTTAGGTTTTTTAAGTACTAGCTTTAGAACTTTAAACCTAGCAGGTCTGCCTAGTCCTTCTAGTTTCTAGTCTTAGATCTTAACAAAGAACTGCTATTATTCTTTATTATTTATAATGTTATACTTAACTTTAGTAATCTACTATATAATGTTAAACATAAAGTAGTTATTGCTAATGTTTATCTAGTAAAGCATAACTATATAATAGCTTAAGTAGTTATGTTATAGACTGCACTTTTAGCATTTGCACTTCTAGAACTGTCTAGAGAGCTCTCTTACTAAAGTACTAAAGGTTTACTTTTAGAAAGAGAACTGTTTTTTTTTTTAAACATTTATAATATATCTTTAAATCTAAGTCTCTTCTCTGTATTCTTTAAAAATTATAAGGTCCTGTAACACTATATCTAGGCTACTAAAGTTTTAAATAACTACTTCTTAATACACTTTAAAATAGTTGTTTAAAGAATAGTTTTCTTTATATTACTAGTAAAGTCTATTATTTAGTCTTTCTAATATTTCTTTGTCTATAAGGCTGTATTTAGCAGTAATAGCTTTTATTATTATAGTAGTATTTTTATCTTTCCCCTTTTAAGAGTCTAAGTAATTTTAGCAGAAATGTCCTACTTTTCTATAGTTTAGGCAGGCTTTGTCCTCTAACTACTTTTATTATTCCTTTATTAAAGCCTTAAAGGTAGCCTATTATGTCCTAGAACTTAATTTTTCTTTAAAAGGGGGCTTTATATATGCTTTATGTAACTAAGGTCTATTAGTTTTTTATTATATTATAAAAGCTTTTTTTTTTAGAATAAACTCTAGTTTTTAGAGAGTTTTTTATATTTCTTTTTTTTTACACTCCTTATAACAGTTGTTGTAGGTTATTACTTACATAATATAGTTTTTAAAGGTAGTTAGCTTATTATTATGTATAAATTTATTTTTTACTATTTTACTTAGCCTGTTATAAAACATGTAATAAAGAGCCTTTTAGTCTATCTATCTATAGATAGCTAACTGTTCTCTAAAGCGTGCTGTGTAGTTCTAAACTAGGCTACTTTCTTATTTTATAGTGTCTAGCTTATTAGCTGCAATTTTTTTCTTATCTAAGGTCTTATAAATAGCTGTTAGGGCTTTTTTAAAATTTTTAACACTGCTAAACACTTCTTCTGTTTTAGAGGTAAGTGTTGCGCTATTAGCTCTAAAGTCTATCTAGTTATCTGCGTAGGGCTAGAACTATATTATAAGTAGGCCTTCTAGGTGTAATCTTATCTAGGATATTATTTCTGTGTCTATTTAAAATGCTTTTTTATTATATTACATGTAAAGATAACATCTTATAAAAAATAAGTAAAAGTTCTTTAATAATCCTTTAAAAGGCTTTAAAGAGGCTAGCCTTAAAGTCTTTTTAGCTGTAATGCTTGCTTTTTTTGTTAAAATGTTTTAAATTTTTACTAGCTCTACTTATAGTTTATGTATTTAATAGGCGTAATTAGTAGCTTTCTAAAGGCTTAAGAGTCTAAGGGGGTTTTATAATTTTATTACTTTTTAGTAAAAGCTTATAACTTTTTATTAGAGGTTTACTAGTTTACTAATTTCTTTGCTAATCTATTAAAGTTCTTTAATGTTGTCTTAGATTATATTAATCTATTTTACTAGGTTAGCTTTGCTTTAGGTAGGAACTTTAGTAGATCCTAATAGGGCTGTGTAGGCTATGTTAGAATCTAAATTGTGTTAAAAGGTATCTATACTTTTTAAAGGGGGTAGTGTTTAATGTTATAATCTTTACTTTATAGAAGCACTTAGGTTTTATAATGTTCCTAGGGGATAAGTAGGACAGGTGATAAGGGGCTAACAGCAGGGTGTACAGTCCTACGTGTAGGCTAATAGGCTACTAGAGGGGGATAGGGTGACTAGATTATAGTTTGCCCTTAATGCAGTAATAAAAAGGCTAGGTTAAACAGTTTTGTTAGATAAAGTTAGAGGTATATATAGTGCAAGATATATAAATAGTATTACAGCTTATTAAAAAGCTAAATGCTACTTAGTTTATATAAAAAATAAACTAAATGTTAAACACACCTCCTTAAAGGTTGTTTAATGTGGGAACTATATACATGTACTAGGGGTGCTAAGGGGAGCAGGAGGAGTTTATAGGAGTCTGCTAAGGCAAGCTCTATAAGCTCTCTTAAACTCCCTAAACTTGTGGCCTGTCCTTCCTATTAGACGACGCATTCCTCCATTACCGCAGGCAGCTGTGCTGCTTCCGTGTCCTCCAACTGGTTCATAAGCGAGCCCTGCCCCAATCCAGCTAGACTGTGGAGCACTGCTGGTGGAGTTACGCTGGTCCAACCGTAGACCGTAACACTATTACATTCTATGTAAAAGTAAGCAACATAAAGAGACCTACTACTGCTATAAAAAAACATCTACTCTAAATTATAAAAACAAAGAAGTACCTAAGGTAGACTTAGGTACAGCTAGTACTAGTTTACATAAACCTAAAGGATTGCCTGTTCCTATAGTACCTATGCTTAAACAGATACTGCGTAAAACATTAGCCTACTAAGCACTAGGCTAGGTAGTAGCTAAAATTAACATAAAAAAATAAAACTAGAGATAATATTCTAAGAGAAAAACTTATAGAATATAAAATGCTAAATTGCCTTTATTACAGCTCTAGGCTAGACTACAAAAATCTTCTATAGATAGAATGTAGAAAATGCAAAGGTTGTATTTTCTATTACTTCTAGTAGAGAGCACACTAGGCAAACAACTAACTTCTCTAGCACTACTAAGTAGAGGACTAATAATGCCTAGTAAAGGATTACATAATTGAAAAACATTAAAAGTATAATCTCTAGACAGACTAGACAGAAACATAAAAAAACAGCTATTAGAAACATTAAAAAAGACAAGACTTTAGACTATAATGTTATATACTATAACTGTCTAAATAGCAGTATTTGGATACACGGTTGGGCGTCACGTGTTATGGTCTTCTGTCACGGTTGTACGCACAGACAGATAAATACCCCTTTCCTTCGCACAGAATTAGAACAAGAAGAATCAACACTAGTTACCTGCAACCCCCCCCCCCGCGCGATGTGTACACTATGCAAACCTCTTTGCTTTGCATAGCTAGCATAGAGCCTATTTAACACTAATTAGTAGTTTAAATGCTATAAGACAGAAAGCTCTT
>NW_022985285.1:0-4535 GCF_010093535.1 Lindgomyces ingoldianus | reverse complement strand
TATGGTTTGTGGGTAGTCGGGAATAGCATTATGGTACTTGGCTGGCATTGGGCGCTAGCTGCATTTGGGTTTTTGGTGGAATTAAACACCATCCACCTCTAGCGGTCAGTAGTAGGTAGATAATGGACAGAAACGTTTTGCAAAGGCTCTGCAAGCTAGATTCTGTAATATTGTATGCATCTGTATGGTTTGTGGGTAGTCGGGAGTAGCATTGTGGTACTTGGCTGGCATTGGGCGCTAGCTGCATTTGGGTTTTTGGTGGAATCGAACACCATCCACCTCCAGCTGTTAGTAGTACATAGATAATAGACAGAAACGTTTTGCAAAGGCTCTGCAAGCTAGATTCTGTAATATAGTATGCATACATATAGTTTGTGGGTAGTCGGGAATAGCATTGTGGTACTTGGCTGGTATTAGGCGCTAGCCGCATTTGGGTTTTTGGTGGAATCAAACACCATCCACCTCCAGCGGTTAGTAGTACGTAGATAATAGACAGAACCGTTTCGCAAAGGCTCTGCAAGCCAGATTCTGTAATATAGTATGCATACGTATGGTTTGTGGGTAGTCGGGAATAGCATTATGGTACTTGGCTGGCATTAAGCGCTTGCCGCATTTGGGTTTTTGGTGGAATTGAACAGCACCCACCTCCAGCGGTCAGTAGTACATAGATAATAGACAGAAACGTTTCGTAAAGGCCCTGCAAGCTAGATTCCGTAATATAGTATGCATACGTATGGTAGGTAGTCGGGAATAGCATTGCGCACTTAGTAAGGCGTGCTAGCCGCATTAAGGCTTTTTCTTGCATGAGCTGAGGAGGGGTCATATGGGAGGCAAGTCAACAAGGTAGTGAGATCCAAACAAGGTGGATTAAACGAGTGTATTGTAAGGTCTGAGGAGCTCGATAGAGCTCTGAGCTGACTATATACTGTACGAGATAGGAGCTATGCCTAATGAGTGAATAGTGCAGTACATGGGTATGATATCGCGTGAGACACGTGCGACACTAACTACAGGATATAGAGCACAAAGGGGTAAGCAACCGCATGCTGCGAGAGCTAGGGTGGGTGGTAGTAGTGCGTGGAAACCGAGATAGTCCACGAAATAGTGAATTATCCCTCCGCAGTGTAGAAGACTTACTGCAGATGCGCAATAAGTTAATGTCTCTTCAGAAAACTCCAGCAGGGTTAATTAGGATGATATTCCACAGTTACAATAGCATATGGGTTAAGCGTTGCTCAGGTATTATTAGGGAGAGCTGATAGTAAGATCTATGAAATGATTAGCGTAGCCACAGTGTAAACCTATAGGCGGGAGATGGCCGAAGGGAAGAGAAGAAGGAGGGGGAGGGAGAGGGGGTGGAAGGAAGAGGAGGTGGGGGTTTCGGTATAAGTACCGGTATGTATCGCTAAACCCCCTCACTTTGTCCGCTCCTTAACATGTATATACGCAGTAGCACACGTGACAGGTAAATTCACTGTGATAGAGCATGCGTCATGATGTAAAATGCGCTAAACCCTATACAGGATACTCTTTTAAGGTCAACGCAAAACAATTATTACATTTTTGGCCAGGGGTTTCATTTATTGTCCCAACGTGTAGCTGAACAGCTTGGCATGGGTCTAGCTAACGTGTAGGATAAGGAGATAGCTAGGGGGTAGAGGGGGGGTTTCGGTATAGGTACCTACTTGTCACCGCTAATGCACTGACTACATATAGGCTTGGCACGCGCGCTAGCCATAAACAACTATTTGCGACCTCATGAGCTCTTTTCACCTCTACAATCCACTACTCTCCGCTCCAGCAGCAGAAGCAGCAGCAGCGACGACGGCGACAACGACGACGACGACGACGACGAGGACGGGTGCAATTTCGGCGAATTTGAATAATTTCAACTAAAAGAGCAATTGTAAGTTATTTGCAGGCCAGCGCTAACCAGCGCGGCGTACCGAAGTTCTAATTAGCTAATTCCGGCAAGTGTGGCGTTTTCCCTAAGTCCCTTCGAGGCGGTACCTATCCCGAAAGCCCCCCCCTCCCTCCCCTCGTCTCCATATCCTTCACCCCTATTTGCCACCCACTGCGGTGGAAACGACCCATTGCACTCCAACAAACCTGCCCAGGAACCAGCCAGAAACAGCCAAGTCTAATATTAGGGCCAGGCCCCTAAGATTTAGTAAGTGTTTTCCATATTCGCTAGACTTTTCATTGCAGTATGCCTAGGCTAGAGCCAATAGAGGGGAAAGGGGAGGTTTGGCTTTATGTACCGGTACCTAAGGCTAAACCCCCTTCCCCTTTAGTACTTATCCCTCTCCCCCCCTCTAATTAGTGCTTATGCCTAACTCTTTACCCTAGTACATATCCCGCATATTTTATAACATTATTAAGTTCCCTAGTGAACTCATACCTGTTTGGGTTTAGGCTTAGCTAACATCGTAACAGGGTTATGGATCCAGGTGCATCTTCCAGCTATGGTCAGGCAGAGCCTAGGGAGCAGCGTGGTCAGCTCTAAACCCGCAGCCTTTCGCCATATCTAGACACCAATTCTATATCCTAGTCAGCTTCCCCAATTCGCCATTCCTCCGAGTTTCAAGATTACCATGGGGTTAAACTAGATCCTGCCATAGACGCATTCTTCGAGAACGAACAGCTAGAGGAGCAAGCCCAGGCCAAAGCTATTAAGAAGTCCATCACTAACAAGCTTGCTAAATCGGACCAAAACTTAAAGGACATTGAAGTAGTTAGGCGGGACACTAAGACTAGCAAAATCATTCCATATGCGGCTACACAGAGTATCACACAGTTGGCTCCGTATTTCAATGCGACCCAGGGCGAGCTCAGGGTTCCCAACCGTACGTACTACAAGTCGTAGTATACGACCCGTAACAGTCACGTGAGCCGTTGAAACGTAGGAGAGATATGAGTCGTAACGTATGACTGGAGGAGCGCCCATTACGGACCGTAGTACGTCTCAAAAAGGCGACTTTTCCTACCAAAATAGGACCTGATTGGACACATGTGGGATCGCGTCAGGAGCGTGTTTGAGGTCACGTTCTTAGAGTAACAATCGGGTGAAAACTCTGAGGTTTGTGGGACGTCAGCGCTCGCGGCGGAGGCTGGGAGTGAGGTGTGCTATCCTATGTAAATAGTCAGCTTTTTGGCCTGTAAATCGTCATCAATTCATCCACATCCATTGTCCCACCCACCATGAGCCAAATGTCCCAATTCCTCCAGCGCGGCAGGCGTACTGCTTTATCCCAAGGATCCTCCAGAGCCAGCTCTTCCCAGCAAACTAACGTATCTCATCATGCTAGTTCTCGTCGCCTTGCCAGGTCAAAGGCCTTATTGTCTTCCTCTCCAGTTTCATCAACCTGCAACACCTATATACTAAGCTTCTCCAGATGGGGGATGAACTTAAGGGTGAGAGTGACGATTGCTACCTCAAATCTGGCGTAGCATTTAGCACAGAGAAGTTGCTTACATACTGGGAGAAGTTTGTTATAGAGCCGCCTGTATCCTATTATTGCGTCGCGACTATCCTCAACCCTCAGCTTCGTCTCCTTTGGTTTAAGGACCACTAGCGCAAGCACCCCTCATAGCATAAGAAAGCTGAGGCTTCAATAAGGGCTGTTTTTCAAGAGTACGTCAATACCAAGGCAGAGGCAGAGGCAGAGAACAACAAGCAACTGCCATCCACGCGACGTAAGTTACCAGGTGGCGAGTATCATGACAAGGGCTTTGAACCCTAACCCTAACCTTACTATAGCCAAGGACGATAGCCCTCTGTTTGCTAATCCTCTTACATGGTGGGAACAAGTTAGACAGCTTGCCTATCCTACGCTATACAAAATTGCCCTTGACTTCTTGTCCATCCCATCCACAAGCTGCGACTGTGAGAGGAGCTTTAGCAGCAGTAGGAGGACTGTTACCTGTGACAGAAATAAGCTCTCTGGCCCAACAATTAAGGCTCTTCAACTGCAGAAAAACTGGCTACGTCAGCGCTGTGTTCACAGTGAATTGTCGTCCTTAGCGGACTATATACAAGCCGTTACGACGTAACTTTTCGCGAAACGTTGAAACGTAGGAGAAATGTGAATCGTAACAGTTACGCTCTGTAAGTGGACTTAAATGTCATGCTTACGTTAAAACGTACTCACAATCTGAGAAGTTACGACCATCGATTTGGCGAGTCGTAACGTATTACGTACGGTTGGGAACGCTGGGCGAGCTTCTAGACGTGATCAAGAGCAATCATGAATTTCGCAAGGCGACTGGTCGACTCCAGCGCGCCTATTTTTCCCGCTTTGGCAACGCTAAAGGACCCAACCTGCAGACAGTTCTTGACACCATTGCGGATGACCGACGCCAGAGGACTTATCGTTTTGAAGGCACGCTGATGAAGTTCTATAATTTTAAAATGCTGTTAGAGGTTAAGATGTATGCTTCCACACTAAGGGTAGTTATGTTTAACCTCTTTAAACAAGCTAACAGGCCCTTCCACGGTCGCGGTATTCTCGAGACCCTTGTCCCCGACCGGGCAT
>NW_022985284.1:3284-4621 GCF_010093535.1 Lindgomyces ingoldianus | reverse complement strand
AAACCTCCCCTTTCCCCTCTATTAGCTCTAGCCTAGGCGTACTGCAATAAAAAGTCTAGCAAATATAGAAAACACTTACTAAATCTTAGGGGCCTAGCCCTAATATTAGACTTAGCTGTTTCTAACTAGTTCCTGGGCAGGTTTGTTAGAGTGCAATAGGTCGTTTCCACCGCAGTAGGTGGCAAATAGGGGTGGAGGATATGGAGACAAGGGGAGGGAGGGGGGGGCTTTCAGGATAGGTACCGCCTCAAAGGGACTTAGGGAAAACGCCACACTTGCCAGAATTAGCTAATTGGAACTTCAGTACGCTGCGCTAGTTAGCGCTGGCCTACAAATAACTTACAATTGCTCTTTTAGTTAAAATTATTCAAATTCGCCAAAATTGCACCCGTCCTCGTCGTCGTCGTCGTCGTCGTCGTTGTTCCCGTCGTCGCTGCTGCTGCTTCTGCTGCTGGAGCGGAGAGTAGTGGATTGTAGAGGTGAAAAGAGCTCACTCATGAGGTCGCAAATAGTTGTTTATGGCTAGCGCGCGTGCCAAGCCTATATGTGGTCAGTGCATTAGCGGTGGCAAGTAGGTACCTATACCGAAACCCCCCCTCTACCCCCTAGCTATCTCCTTATCCTACACGTTAGCTAGACCCATGCCAAGCTGTTCAGCTACACGTTAGGACAATAAATAAAACCCCTGGCCAAAAATGTAATAATTGTTTTGCGTTGACCTTAAAAGAGTATCCTGTATAGGGTTTAGCGCATTTTACATCATAACGCATGCTCTATCACAGTGAATTTACCTGTCACGTGTGCTACTACGTATATACATGTTAAGGAGCGGACAAAGAGAGAGGGTTTAGCGATACATACCAGTACTTATACTAAACCCCCCACCTCCTCTTCCTTCCACCCCCTCTCCCTCCCCCTCCTTCTTCTCTTCCCTTCAGCCATCTCCCGCCTATAGGTTTACACTGTGGCTACGCTAATTATTTCATAGATCTTACTATCATCTCTCCCTAATAATACTTAAGCAACGCTCAACCCATATGCTATTGTAACTGTGGAATATCATCCCAATTAGCCCTGCTGGAGTTTTCTGAAGAGACATTAACTTATTGCGCATCTGCAGTAAGTCTTCTACACTGCAGAGGGATAATTCACTATTTCGTGGACTATCTCAGTTTCCACGCACTACTACCACCCACCCTAGCTCTCGCAGCATGCGGTTGCTTACCCCTTTGTGCTCTATATCCTGTAGTTAGTGTCGCACGTGTCTCACGCGATATCATACACATGTACTGCACTATTCACTCATTAGGCATAGCTCCTATCTCATACAGTATATA
>NW_022985284.1:0-1754 GCF_010093535.1 Lindgomyces ingoldianus | reverse complement strand
ACTACCCACAAACTATACGTATGCATACTATATTACAGAATCTGGCTTTTAGAGCCTTTGCGAAACGTTTCTGTCTATTATCTATGTACTACTGACAGCTGGAGGTGGATGGTGTTTGATTCCACCAAAAACCTAAATGCAGCTAGCGCCTAATGCCAGCCAAGTACCACAATGCTATTCCCGACTACCCACAAACCATACAGATGCATACAATATTACAGAATCTGGCTTGCAGAGCCTTTGTAAAACGTTTCTGTCCATTATCTACCTACTACTGACCGCTGGAGGTGGATGGTGTTCGATTCCACCAAAAACCCGAATGCGGCTAGCACCTAATGCCAGCCAAGTACCATCTATAATGCTATTCCTGACTACCCATAAACTATATAGATGCATACAATATTACAGAATCTAGCTTGCAGAGCCTTTGTGAAACGTTTCTGTCTATTATCTATGTACTACTAACTGCTGGAGGTGGGTGCTGTTCGATTCCACCAAAAACCCGAATGCGGCTAGCACCCAATGCCAGCCAAGTACCATCCATAATGCTATTCCTGACTACCCACAAACTATATAGATGCATATAATATTACAGAATCTGGCTTGCAGAGCCTTTGCGAAACGTCTCTGCCTATTTTCTACTTACTACTGATTGCTGGAGGTGGATGGTGTTTGATTCCACCAAAAACCTGAATACAGCTAGCGCCTAATGCCAGCTAAGTACCACAATGCTATTCTCGACTACCCACAAACTATATGGATGCATACAATATTACAGAATCTGGCTTGCAGAGCCTTTGTAAAACGTTTCTGTCTATTATCTATGTACTACTGACCGCTGGAGGTGGGTTCTGTTCGATTCCACTAAAAACCTGAATGCGGCTAGCACCTAATGCCAGCCAAGTACTATCCATAATGCTATTCCTGACTACTAATAAACCATATAGATGCATACAATATTACAGAATCTGGCTTGCAGAGCCTTTGTAAAACGTTTCTATCTATTATCTATGTAGTACTGACAGCTGGAGGTGGGTGGTGTTTGATTCCACTAAAAACCTAAATGCGGCTAGCGCTCAATGCCAGCCAAGTACTATAATGCTATTCCTGACTACCCACAAACCATATGGATGCATACAAAATTACAGAATCTGGCTTGCAGAGCCTTTGCGAAACGTTTCTGTCTATTATCTACGTACTACTGAAAGCTGGAGGTGGATGGCGTTCAATTCCACCAAAAACCCAAATGCAGCTAGCGCTTAATGCCAGCTAAGTACCACAATGCTATTCCTGACTACCCACAAACTGTATGGATGCATACAAAATTACAGAATCTGGCTTGCAGAGCCTTTGTAAAACGTTTCTGTCTATTATCTATGTACTACTAACAGCTGGAGGTGGATGGTGTTTGATTCTACTAAAACCCTAAATGCAGCTAGCGCCTCTTGCTGCCTTGCTAAACAATCCTCTTACCAAAAACAGTTAAGACCTCTCTAATGCCTACCTTTTAACCACTCTCTCTTCTGCCACAACGCCTATATAGCTTAACCGCTGCCTGCCTGTAGCTTTTGAACCTGTTTTTGTCCCTTTGCGCGAAAAAAATCTTACTGTCCTAGGTCTAACCTTATGCCTGTTTCTGCGGTTCATATCACTTGCACCACAGCGCTTTCCTCTACCACGTTTTGCTTTACCACGTCTTTCTCTAACCTTCCTAACAACGTTTTTATTACACTATGTTTTTCTTTATAATATTT
>NW_022985283.1:0-4772 GCF_010093535.1 Lindgomyces ingoldianus | reverse complement strand
TGACTATCCTCTCCCTGACGTCAACTAGCCGAATTTGCTGAAGAAAGCTTGGCCATTTGCTGGCTGGAAGCGCTTTGGTGAGTCCGTCCGCAAGCATCTCGCTGGAGGGGACATGGACAACCTTGATCGTTTGTCGAGAGACTTCCTGTCGGAGCCAGTGGTTATGGATGTTGACATGTCGGAGCTTGGTTTGAAGTCGAGATATCTCTTCGTTTACCAGTTAGATTGTCTGCTTGTTGTCGCACTAGATTGTAATAGTTAAATCAGGCAGCTTAACCTGCAGTTTGTTAAGGAGCATTCTTGTAAACATAGCTTCCTTAGCAACTTAGAACAGTGCAAGTAATTCTGCTTCTGTTGTTAACATTGTGACTGTATCTTGTTTATTTGCTTGCTATGCAATCTATCTGCTAAATAGTTAAATAACGTAGCTCTAAGAGCTCTTCCTATCTAGTGTATTGTCTACAAATAACGCATCACTTGCTACTACAAGGTAGTCTTCTCCTCCTAATTGGAGTGCGTACGTCCGTGTCGCATGTAGGTACAGGATGACTCGATCGGCTGCATCCTGATGGTCAGATGCGGGATTTGTGAGAAACCGTGCGAGGCGTGATGTGGCAAAGGCGATGTCTAGTCTTGTAGTGACTGCTGTGAAGAGCAGAGATCTAATCTTCTGCTAATATTAATTTACTTCTAATAGGGTTGCAAAACTAGATTGCAGCATAAGTTTAATCCCACTTATAGGTGTAGCGTGCTGCAGGTCCTTTCTGTTAGCTAGCCTAGCTATCTTGTTAATATATAATGCCTATAACAGCTAAATTATTTGTTGCTGTTAATCTCTAATAATCTTAACTCCTAGAAACTATTATAGGTCCTTGCCTCTTGTTAGAGTATACTTCTCTTGTAACTAGTCTACTACATGCTGTGCATCTGCTTTAGAGCCTTTCTTATGCGCAATAATAAAGTTGTCTACATAAAAGAAGACAAATATTCTAGCTTTAGTTATGTAGTAGGGTTTATGTAGAACAGCTAAGAACCTAAGGCCTTTAAGGGTTATTGTAAAATAGTGTTGCTAGAGTAAAGGAGAAATTTACAGGCTGTATAGTGCCTTTTAAAGCTTTAGTATTATACCTAGTTTCTAATAGCCTCTTAGCATCTGCATGTAGATATCGCGGTTAATTGCTGCATGTACAAACGTGTTAGTTATGTTGTATTGTTTAAGCTCTAGGTTAAAGCGTGCAGATATTGCTATTAGCATTTAAAATAAGCGTCCTGCTAGGGTAGCAGCGTAGGTATCTTGTGTAGTAATGTTTCTCTATTAATTGCTATAGACTACTAGTTGCGCCTTACATCTTTGCAATTTATAGTGCTTGTTAAGCTTATAGGTGTACACCTACATACAATCTAGAATCTGCTGTCTAGCTGCCTTAATTAGCTTTGTCTAGACCTCTGTCTAGGATTTTATTATTTAATAACTGTCTAGGTGCGTTCTTTCTGCTGCCTTAAACATCTTATGTAAAGGGTGCTTCTCTAGTTGCTTTTAGGTTAATAGCAGAAGTAGCAGCTAGCTTCTATAAGGTGTCTTCCTTTTAAATAGCATCTTTATTAATGCTGCTTTATTTAGCGTCTTGCTGCTATGCTTTTCTACACTTCTAAATCTTATGCTAGCTATAAAGGCTACAGCCTATAGTACAGTCTTTAGCGACCCTATTTAGCTTAGCTCTAGTGCTGCTCTAGCTATTAACTGCATAAGCAATGCTGTAGGTAGCAGAGTGTTTAAAGGAGACAGATAGTTATCTCTAATCTTTCTTTCTTAATAGTAGCCTAGTAGGTCTACTTTGTTAAAATTTAATGTATTATCTATAGTGTTGTCTTTATAGAATAACTTTATCTCTAGCTAATAACTAAGTGTTAAAAGCTTAATTATTTTAATGTATGTAGTAATTTCTTTTACTATGTTGTGTATAAAGTTATCTATTAGGTCTTTAGGCTTACTGCTAAAGATTAAGTGTTTGTTAAAAATAACATTACATGTACAGATTACTTTTACTAGCAGTGGTATTTATACACAGTAGATGTTTAATAATTAGTACTTAACTAGATATCTAATCTACACCTTTAGGTCTAGCCTCTATAGCCTAGATTTGTTCTAATGTGTGTTATTAGTTATTATAAATGCTTTGCAGCTATAGGCTCTTAGATGTGTAAAGCTTAGCTTTTAAATTAATATAACAACTTTATTATTTAGAGCTGCTTATGTAAAGAAGATCTTATATAGTGTCTTTTAGTTATTAGCATAGTTTAGCGTCTAATTGTATAGGTATACGCCGGCTCTAGTGATGTATGGCTATATGTTCTATAGTAGGTTAGCATCTAGTTGCATAGCCTGTGACTTCTCCTTGTTTACACCTTCTAAGCGTTTAGCTCCTCTGTTCTAGGCTTGTGTATCTAGTGCTAAAGGCTTAACAGTTATTCTATGCAATGCTAGCTAGCGTTCTACCTCTAGTTTTACTGTTGTAATCTTATTATTAGCTTTAATAACTTTTACAGTAATGTTATAATAGTTTTTTAAAAAAAAAATAAAGATTATAAGAGCTTTAATAATTAATTTAGTAGGCCTATTATCCTTAAAGTAAAGGTCCTACTAAAGGCTAGAATACTTATTAGTAATTAGCATTTAACTCTGCTTTTTTATAATGCTCTGTGCTTTATATGCATAGAAATTAATTAATAGTCTTTTACTAAGTCTACTGTTGCTAATTTATAGTGCGCAGCTAATTTATTATTGTATCTTAGCTCTGCTATATAAGTTACATTAGACTGTTGTAATTCCTTTAATTCACACCCCCTTAGCTTGCTGTATAAGGTGTTAAAGTGTAGCTAGTCTAGAGTGTCCTAGACGCTTATGCTATAGCTCTACTAATGCTTTTTATAGACTACATTTAGTTCTTGTGTTAATTATGTGTGTATAATATAAGCCCTTCTATAGTAGATAGTACTTTAACACCTATTAGCTATAGATCTCTATAAGATCTCTAATTATTATCCTGTCTAGGGCCTTTAAAGCAGTTAGCTCTGCTTGTGTGTCCTACTAGATTCCTTTCTATTGCAGTAGGCGGAACAAGACTAGGTTGCACAGCAGGTCTAGGCACAGTGCAGCGTTATGTAGTACAAGACTGTATGCTTAACTATGTGTTCTATGCTTGCTTTTTAAGCTTAGTGTAATTAATCTGTAGCCTTAAATCTATATACAAGAGTTTCTAGACTAGATAAAGTTTTCTAGTGTTAGTAGACAATAGTTATAGATCTAATTAGAATTATTTATAATGTAGCATGTTAAGCCTAAGTTAAGAATAAATAATTCTCTTAGCAGATATCTGTTCTAGTTTAAATTAACTATAGCTAGCAATGCAGCTGCCTTAACTCTTAATACTTCCTAGCTTTTAAGTTAGTCTTCTTGTATCTCTAGCGTAGGTGTATGTAAACTCTTTAGGGTTAGTATCTTTAAATTATGTCTGCGCTGCCCTCTTAGCAGGCCTTAAAATTCTAAGTTGTGCTTGCGCTTTAATGCTACAAGCTCTTTAACTCTCTTATTTAGCATCTACTAGTCTAGTGCTCTGTCTAGATAGACATAGAAGCAGTTCTTTAGTGCATAGATGTGTTTGCATGCAGGACATTTAGTGCTTTCTGTTTTAGCAGGTTTCTAGCTTAAAGATAACTTCCTATTATCTTTTTAATAATGTTAATGTTAAGGTCTACTTTATTTTCTTAACATTGCAACTTCTGCACTACAGGCGTCCTTATTTATGCCCTAGGTAGTCTTCCTACTTTTAGCAAGGTATAACAAGTTATCTGTTGTAAAGGCAGCTTTATGCTTTCCTATATGTATTAGATAATTTAACATTATATGTTTTTAAAAGCGCTTTATTATTTCTTTCTAATTTATGTCTAGTGCGAACTGTCCGCTTTCCTAAAAGGTTGTAGACTAATAAGGGGCGACTTTATTTATAGTAGTTAGAAAGTCCTTTGCTACAGCATTAAACTGCGTTGTTTCTGGAACATTTTGTGTCTCTGCTTCTGTGGCAGCGTAATCATACTCCGCTAGCCACAGGTCCTATATGCTCGCGTTTCTTGGCAGCTTCAGGGATGCATTGTATTGGTCGCGCGCGCGTTCTTGTTTGAATTAGTTGTTGACGCCTACTGTGGCTTTAAGGTTTGTAATCCACTGTCTGAGTGGTTAATCTGGGGAACAGCATGTACGCTGCAGATGCGGGCTAACTGTTAACTAGATAAAGACAATAATCTGTTAGAGGCTTAATTGCTCTCTTTTATAATTATGTCTGTCACTCTTGTACTTGTTAGCCTTAATCTTGTAGTATTTAATGGCTTCTTTGAAGGCTCTGACACCGCTTGTTGATGGCTTGTTCATGTGCGTAGGCGTTTCGACGTTGGAGGCTGGTGAAAACTCAGCTATTAGCGGCATCTCTGGAGCTCTTGGTTTGGAGATCATTTGGATGGTCAACTTAGGATCCACTTGCGGCCAGATGCCGTGCGCTACACATCTCGATTGCAGCTGCATCATCCAGGCTCTGTAGTCGGTGTGGTCTCGAAGGACGACTGTCGCGTCTCGAGGAGGCTGGGTGGCCATTTTGTATCGATGGAGGCACTGAGACTCTTAATTGTCAGATTGAACCACTGTTTCTGGGCTTCCTGAGATGAATGATGGGTTTGGATGTGATGTATGGATGATTGATTAATTTGTATTAATCGTGTTT
>NW_022985282.1:0-4831 GCF_010093535.1 Lindgomyces ingoldianus | reverse complement strand
AAGTCCTCTAGGGATATACTTTCACGGGGAGTTTTGGGGTGGCATTGGCAGGCGCCTCAGGCATGCAGACTAGGCTATTAATTCACATCAAATCATACGCTTCTGAACGGTGGCCTATAAGCGGGTAAGTAGAGGACTTAGGGTATCACCGCCATTTTATCCCTTCACGCGGAAGCCTAACGATCCTTTCCAGTCGTGCAGCCATCATGCAAAGACCCCTCCCGTGTACGACTCTAAATTTCGCCACCTAGGGCAATCATTGGTAGGCGCCGCAGACATCCTACGCATGCGAACATCGCTAATGCTGGGGCCTCCTCCGTCTGAATTCTGCGTCAATATTATTGTGGCATGGATTCAACCGGCTAGTTGACTAGGTCGGAGCCCATCCCATGTCTCTACCTTTAATTCTTATTTGCCAAAGAGAATGAGTTGCGCCCCTATCTTCCCCACTTGGTACATTGTTGGCCTCTCTTTCATCATTCTCTGATGCACCCGTCAGCACAATCATGCATGGTTGATCGAAGAAGGCCTGTGTTCATGTTGTGGATGCCGCAACCGAGTTGTAAATTTGTGGCTGCCGCTTCTTCCCTGAAAGTATTGAGAGCAAGAATCCAAAACGGAAGTTAGCAAATAGAGTGGAGAACCACCTTTCAAACCCCACTTGAATTGCATATCAGAGACTAGGCTTATGGATAGAATTAGCTAGATTTCCAAATCACTGAAGACAAAGATGACGTGGCCTAGTATTTAGAGTGTTTTTAATTTGTCATCCTGTCTACCATCTCAATCCACAATTGCTTGGTTCTTTCAGCCTCATTTGCTCCAGAGTTTGCCGTAACTTCTGCTACCCATCTGATCCCCTCTTTTTCAGAACCACAAACGCTCCACACATCTTATACAAAATCTTGCCTCCAGATGCACGCTTCAGCTGCATTGCTTCACACAATAACTATCGTGAACGATCAGATCTGTGTTTGATAGTCTAAGGACGAGTTTTTCGGGTAGGTTGAACACAAGCCCTAAGATTGTGTGTCGTCCACTGCTAATAGACATGTAGATCATGCACATCTTTCGAGGCAAACTCAGCCTTCGGGGCCAATCATTCTTCGCCGACGATGAAGGATTCACCATCATTTTCCTCACCTCTGTCACTGTTGGCGAGCCTGTCTTTGTCTGCTGGCAATGGACAGGTTCCCAGGATGAAGACGGCGGTTTAACGGAAGCCAAAACAACCGCCACACAGGCTGGCTTCATTGATAGCCTATACACAGACCGGGATGGCCTTCCAAGAATTGGCTTTTGTCACGGCAAAGATTATTCCTTTGATGCAGTTGGTACGGGTGGCCGTAATGATTTCACTAGCCTATCTGTGACAACGAAAGAAGAATCCTCCGACATCCTCTGTGATCCACTTTCGTACGTTGATCGAGCGGCTTCTTTCACGGAGTCTCCCCTTGCGGGCCTTACCTGGGTTATCTATCTGGGAAATCTCTCGTACCAGGAGAGCGTCCAGAATGAGTTGTGTGTCGTGGTTCTTCCCGATCGATTTGGAGTCGGGGATCCAGTCTGCACCTACTGGCAATGTAAGGATGGCGAGGGGAAGACCAACTTTAACCTTCGATGTGCCCTCGATGAATCTGATGCTTTATCCGAGGGACAAAGAATCAAATTTTCCAGCGAGGACTCTCACATCTTCTCCGGTACTATTTCAGGCACTAGGAAGGATCTTAACATGACGATGAAGTTTGACAATTCAACAACTTCTTCCATTAGCATGATCCAGGCATTTGCCGTAGTCGAACGCCTTCCTGCGTTGAACGTCCAGCTCGCGCCCTCTATCGACGTTCTTTCAACGGTATGCAACAACACAGAGAGAGTCATAATTGTCTCGATCTATAGCTCTGGCGGCGCCGAGAGCTTGAAGAATGTTGTTTTAGGCGGTTTGGGCTTGTTCTTGACCGTCCTTGGTGTTCCATTCCTCACGGTTGGATTTGCCACTGGATTGTATCTTACGAGCGTGGTATTCGGAGTGGCTGTGATTCTCGACACAGCAACTGGCTCAGGAGAAGCAGTTACAGATATCATCCTCTTCCCTGGCCAGTCTACCTTCCGTCTGATCCCGGGACTCACTTGGCTCAATAACGACATGTCCGTGACACTTCTAGACATTGATGGTTCTGGAGATCTCGTTCTACAATCTGCATACAAAGAAAGCCTAGGGACCGCTGCATATAACCTCCAAGACTACATGCCTGGTTCATCTCAAGCTCTACCATACCAAGAGCGGGTGAGAATCGGATTGAATCCGGAAACTCCTCTCCAACTGGAGTATGTTGCTCTAGTGGCCATCAAGGGGTTTCAGCCAAATACTGTCGGCACAGAATCCGTATACAATCCTATACGGCTGCAGGAAGTATCAACTAACATGATGCTAGTATCAGGAAATGATGGGAAAACATTAAAAGACTATGGAGAATGGACGTTGAGTACAGGCCTTAAGTGGGATGGGAGCTCTAACTTCCTATACATGGCTAGTGCAAATCTGGGATTTATCACTATCAGAAGCCTTCCAGAGCTATACCGCAGCGTCCTAAAGGTGCCACTATACAAGGTAACGAGCGACATAAACTACCTAATCCCCGACATACAGACAGAAGATCAAGCGCTGCAACAAATCGCACTAAGAGCAAAGCCGGGAATGACGTCTCCTCCCATCCGTGTTGCATCGTGGAACAAAACGACTGGAGTTCTCACCGACCATGGAGCTGAAGGCGAAAAGGGGCACATGACTGTCGAATACGACAGTGCCGAGTCCCCTTTGGTCGTATACCTTTTGACCGCAGCCGTCCGACCATTCCAGCGCATGGTTCCAAAACAATTAAACTACCAGGCTGTAGTAAGTTTACAAGCACTCGGTCCTAACGGGTAACCCCTATTAACCCTGCCAAGCAGTCACAGGCGTCAGAGGACTATACCTGCGGGATCGACGCCTCAACGAAAAACCTCCTTGGAGTATCTGTCCTTGACTATCTGTATCCGCAAAATCAAACCTATATCTTCTACTGGAATGCCGACAGCCAAACCCTTTCCTACCTTCTTAAGATGAATCTCGCAGGAGGGGTACACGTCTATAGCAATCACGTCATCACAGTAGACTCGGCCACAATCACCACCAACATCCAAAACGCCCCGCTTGCATCTGCTCGAACTAGTGACGGCAAAGTAAGCAACTCTTTCCCCCAACTAAGTTACCCTTTTAGATTGCTAACATAACTTTATTTTATTCAGATACATCTGTTCTACCCTGACAACAAAAAGAGCCGTGTTCTAAGAGAGCTTATCATGCATCCTTTCGACAGTATCTGGGCTTATGGATCCCTAGGAAGTGCGGTTCCGAAGTTGCATGAGCAGAGTGGGTTGAGCATTTCTAGTGCGCCTGTTCTCAAGATTGTTTATCAAAGCACCACTTCTCCTGCTTCAATCACAGAGGCTTGGTGGGATGTAGAGAGCCAATCATGGAAATACTTTACTATTTCTTAGCATAGTAGATATTTTAAGGATAATTTGTTCCTAGGTAACTATTCTAATTATTTAAGCTTTTACTTATTATCTAAGAAGAGATAAGAACACATTCTCTAGTATACTTGTTTTGCTCTTGCATATTAGAACTATAGTTTAGTTAATTAAGGGTATTAAATTAGACAGACCCTATTACAAATCTCACACATCTCTAACGTTAAGGCTGTCGCCTAAATCTAGGAAATATTTTCGAATTCTATGCACCTTACCTGTACATTGTCTAGGAAAGGATTTACATAATATTTTAATGCTAGATCTTTCACTACAGGTTGTCTAGCTATATATTAAGTATCTATAAAAAGTGTAATAAGTAAAAAAGTATATAAATAGTAATAATTTTATTATCTTTATAGTATTACAAAAAATAAAGTAAGTTATAGCTTTTATAGCTATTAATAACTAGCAGATAGTAGCTACTAATAGTACACTTCTTTATATGCGCGTTAAAGTGCTTTAACTAGTCTAGACTAAGCTAATTAGTAGTCTAGCTATGCTTAAAAACTATAATAACTTAATTTTAAAGTAAATTTTTTTTATACTAGTTAAAAAGGTAATTACTACTCTAAAAATAATAAAAAGTAGAATAGCCTACTTTTTAGCATTAATGCCTTAGATAGCTATTATCTACTTCTAGTTGCCTAGCTAAACTGCTTTTAGCTATTCTTGTTTCTCTAAACTTATAATAACTACTTTAGTAGATATTTAGCCTATTATAAACTTTATCTTATTAAAGTTGTACATGTTATTATTCTAGATGCTATACTTAGCTTTAATATTCTTTATAAAGTTAAACTAGCTTTAAATTACTATAAAACTTTTATAAAAAGCTTTTTTATAGTTATACTTACACTTAAACTTTACTTTAAGCTTTAAGTAGCACTTAATAAATCTATTAACATACTTTATAAGTAAGTTACTTATATACTTAAGTTACTTACTTTTACTAAAACCTTACTACACTGCTTTTTTTACACTAATGCATTTCTAACAACACTACTTAAATGTGTTAAAGAAACATTAGATGCAGCTTATGCTTTAGGCTTTTAAATAAAACATAACACTTTTTAAGTAACACACTGCAGCTATCTATAGAGTTTTTTAAAAAATAACAAGTAACTAACATACTAGACAACCTTTCTAAGCTAATTATATAGCTAACCTATAAAAGCTAAATAATAACAAAAAGTAGGTAATTATTTAGCATATACTTAAGCTAGATGCGTAAGGATTTCCCCTCTAGCTAGTAGCTATA
>NW_022985281.1:3020-5227 GCF_010093535.1 Lindgomyces ingoldianus | reverse complement strand
GCAAGCTCTGCTACCGTACGAAGTAAAGAGGAGATAGTGCGAGGCGCACACCAAAGCTATCAAAGCTGCACGACCTAGCAGCTAGACAACAGCAGTACCCGCGCGATCCACTGGAAAAGCAATCGACTATACTATCACGATGGAATCCCATCAGCAACCGACAACTCTGCGCGATGACAGGAAGAACAAGGAACAATTCCTATTGTACGAACAACTTGCGAAGGACACAGGGATATCAGAGGCAACACTACGGAACGAGACCAGCCTAGAGTACTGGAATGACAAGATCAACATGTCAGAGGCTCCAACAAGCCTGCAGACTTAATTGTACGCAGGTTGCGCAATTGCTAATCTACACACAACAACTTAGAAGGGCGCTACCCTTCTAAGTGCGTACATGGAGGATTTTAAAGAATGGACACCACAAGACTTCTTAGCACTCAGCCGCGCGTTCAAAAGGGAGCTTATACAAGTGCTAGAGGACAAGGGAATCACACCACAGCCAGGCACCAAAGGTACCCAAGCCCAGAAGCTGTACAATATGGCACAAGGGAAGGCGATTGCACTAGAAAGGCTTTGTACGCAACCTCCATCGCTGTATGAGGCTCCGCACGGAAGCAGACCAAACACAATGCTGCCATCAACACCAAACGTACCAGCATCACCTGCTCCTACACCTCAGCCAGCACTACACCGATCACCGTACGAACAATACATGCCACCCTACCCAACGCCTGCTCCACACCCTCAATCGTACACACCACCGCCTGCAGTAGTGTATGCACCACCGATACCACCTGCACAATCCATACCACATCACAGCCCGTACGAACTTCCACCCCAGAGGGAAACCGCCAAAGAAAAACTCCCAGCAGACAAGATTATACAATTCTAAAAGGCATAGAAGAAGGACAACAACTACACAGGTCAACTGTACAACATCCTTGCAGACAAAACAAGGATCTTCATTAATCTATGTTAACAGCTAGATATCTAGGAAACTCAGTACGCAGACATCTTTCCAGATATCCTAGAAGGTCAGGCGAATATGTACTATATGCACAACATAGGCCCTAGACATGACTAGAAGCATTTGTACAACACCTTAAGCAGTCACTTTAACACTAATGTGAACTATAGCTAGTACTAGACAGACTAGACAACAATAACCTTTGCATAATGCTAACAAGAGAACCCTAACAAGAGTTTGCATAAAGTCCTTAAAACAATAATTAACAAGCTCACGCTTGCACAAAGGGCACTAGGAACAGAATTCTAAGGGGATGTTCCACTGCACACTGCCGTCGTACGAGCCTGTCGAGGACAACCAGAACTAGAACATGCCATGTTCACCATTAAGCCCTTATGCGAAGCCTTATTCAGCGACCTACGGGCATCACTCCAAGTTACTATAGACCGAAGGGCAAACCAATACCTCCAGGAACCGCCTGATGCATACTACACAGACTGCTGATACAACTCCGCATAACAAGAGTCTGCACAACAAGAAGGAAGCTTCCCTCTGCGCAGAAGAGGACAACATGGAAGACCTCTATCTAGGTTTAGGCCACAATTTAGAGACAACCGCACGCGGACAAAGAAGTGCTTTGTCTGCCACAAGGAAGAATGTTGGTCATCAAACCACCCTCGCAATGACCGTACGCGAGCGAAGAACCAGTACGTCGCCTTGTACAAAGATTTCCATGATAAGACCCCATCACGCGAAGCCATCACCTTGTACATCTAAGACTTTGAAGGTTACCCTAAAGAAGAGGATGATTTGCACAATGCAGAGGAAATAGAATAGGAGGGTAAGGATGCTAAGGAAGCCGTTAACTACCTCACCTCCGCTGCCTATCTACACCGTGCAACGGGAGAGGACATCTACAGCATTGAACCTAAGGAATATGCTGAGCAGTTTATCCTTAACGACTAATACTGTACAGTATACCAAGGCGAACTATAGGACACAGGCGCAGCAAAGATCTCTACTGTTAGCAAGTCCCAACTTAAGGCGTACGTACGAGAGAACCCACGTACAGAAATTGATTAGACACCCAGCCAAACAGATATCAGCTTTGGAGGCCAGACACTGAAGGGATTAATTAGTACTGTACGAATCCAGAACCCAATTGGTCTAGTCACATACCACATCCTAGAGACTCCGACACCATTCCTGCTATCGCTGGCAGATGCTGACTGACTTA
>NW_022985281.1:0-2615 GCF_010093535.1 Lindgomyces ingoldianus | reverse complement strand
GGCTGCCACATTCCTAAAATCCATGTCCGCACGAGATACCTGGGATGCACTGTGCAAATGCTGGATCAACACCTATTAAGGACCCCCAGACTACATCGTGCATGACCCTGGTACAAACTTTGCTTCAGAGGATTTTTGAGCTCGTGCAAAGATTGTGGGAGCTACATGCAGGCAGATGCCTGTAGAAGCACATTGGGCAGTTGGAAAGGTCGAGCGCGCGCACGCACCTCTCCGACGAGCGTTCAACATCCTAAAGACCGAGCTAGGTGACTGTACAGATGATGAGGCCATCCTGCAGATGGCAGTTAAGGCTCTAAACGACACAGCTGGCCCACACAGTCTAGTACCCACGCTGCTGGTCTTTGGGGCATACCCAAGAATCAACCTAGACTCTCCGCCATCACTGGACATTATTGCACGAGCAAGCGCTGTACAAAAGGCAATAAAGATACTTTAAAAGGACTGTGCAAGAGTGAACATTAATTGTGCAATTAACACCTGCAATAGCCCTACAACGCACGAAGTTCTTAACCTCCCCCTTGGCTCAGAGATTATGGCATGGAGAGAGAAGGAAGGCTGGACTGGCCTGTACAAGATTAAGAGCATTGAAGGGAGAGACGTCATCATCAAGAGGGAGAATGGCCTACTAAAGCTCTGATGTACGCAGGTCAAACCGTACTATAGAGAAAAGGAGGAAGACAACCTACCTGCGACAGACGACCCAGATGAACCAATCCCCGTACGAAGGGATCCCCTGAAGAAGAGGAAGAGAGGACGGCCCCGCAAGAATGTCGCAGAGGCAGAACCAGAGCCCACCACAGACCAAGCCCCTCAGGATAGCGATGCCGCACTAGTGCAAAGGGAAGATATGGATACCAGGAGAAGTGAAAGGCAAAGGAAACCTGCACGAAGTCTAGACCAGGTATTCCTAACCCAGAAGGAGAAGGATGATTGGGCCTTGTCCATCAAGCTCTGTACAGACGGTGTGATCACCACACCTGGAGAACCATTTGAGGAATCAGACCGCACGGAGATGGACACCCTAATCGCCAACGGCACTTTTAAGGTTATGGCGTATAACCTAACAAGGCACAAAGGTTAGATTTTTAACCTCCGCCTTATACAAGAAGTAAAAGGCAAAACAACCTAACTGTACAAGAAATCCCGCCTAGTGTTTGCTGGCCACTTGGACAAAGAGAAGGGAGAAATCCTCACCTAGTCACCAACCATCCAGAGGATGAGCCAGAGACTACTCCTAGCCATAGGAGCAAGCCTGAGAGCTACGTACAGAATGCATTTTGAACTGCGCGATATCACACAAGCATACATCCAATTAACGGATAAGCTCATGCGCACGCTGTACGCAAAGCCACCGAAGGAGATGCGCCAGAGCTTTCTACTAAATACAATACTCTAGGTTGTACAACCCTTGTATGGAGCTGCTGAATCAGGACTGTATTGGTTTAAGACATACTATAACCACTACAAAGAAAAGCTGCGCATGCACATCTCTTTGTACAACCCCTGCCTCTTAATTACTGATAAAGGAGAGCACACCTTTGGTATTACTGGCCTGCAGACAGACAACACCTTAAGCATTGTGACAAAGGATTTTGCGCGAAGAGAAGAGGAGGAACTGCAGAAGGCAAAGTTCCGCGCGAAGGGCAAGACTATCCTAGCAGAGAAGCAACCTATTGAGTTTAACAGCGGAAGGATTAAACTCACGCACGACACAGTAGTCCTCACTTAGAAGGGACAAGCAAGCCACCTTTGTATGATTAACCTAGAGGACGAGGATGCCGCACAACAATATGTTGAGCAACGTGCGAGAGGGGCATACATCGCATCTGTGTGTTAACTAGAGGCAGCATTCAACCTCTCTATTGCTGCACAAACCACAGACCCTTCGCACAACAACATTAACGCACTTAACGCACGAATCTAATGGCAGATAGACAACAGTAAGCGCGGTCTTACCTTCCTACTATTGCAGCTTAATTGTGCGAAGCTGTTTATCTTTACAGATGGATTATTTGCTAACAACAAGGACCTTAGCTCACAGCTAGGATTCTTAATTGTATTAGGCAATGAGGACTGTACGGAGCAAAGCGACTGCTTTAAAATACTGGGCAACATCGTACACTAGAATTCCACTAAGTGTAAAAGAGTAACCAGGAGTGTCCTTGCCAGCGAACTGTACGGAATGGTTGGAGGGTTTGACAATGCAATTGCCTTTAGTACAACTCTACAGCAAATCGTACGAACGCTTAAACTGCCACTAATCCTAGTAGTGATCTGCACAGATTTAAGGTCTCTGTACGATTGCCTTGTCAAGCTAGGCACTACCAGCGAAAAGCGACTCATGATTGACATCATGTCACTCCGCGAATCGTACGAGAAGAGGGAAATCGCCGAGATAAGGTGGATTAATAGTAAAGACAACCCAGCGGATGCATGTACAAAGAAAACACCAAACCAGGCTCTTTAATCATTAGTCCTAACCAACCGCCTCTCTGTCCAGATAGAAGCATCTGTGGACTGGCTAGATCCTGTGCGCAAAGATGCCTTAGACTAACTAGACTAACAACACCTTTGTATAAGGCCTATTTCCCTTT
>NW_022985280.1:3536-5584 GCF_010093535.1 Lindgomyces ingoldianus | reverse complement strand
GCCCTGTTACAAAGCTAGCGCTCTACGCAACTTCTGTAGAAGCTTAGATTACTTTCTTTTACTCTCTTTTACTCTTTTTTTCTCTTCTTTACTATTTTTAATTATAGTTTTAGAAACTTTAGTTAATAGTATTATAATTTATTATTATTTACTATAATTACTAGCATAGATTTAAAGAAACTTGTATTAGTAGAAAAATAGCTAGTATATATAAGAAAATAATTACTATATTAGTAGCTATTCTACTTTAGTTTATACCTAATAAGTTTAATTGCTACTACAAACATATTACTAAAATACTCGCCCCATACCTAATACCTATGCCGCTTCCCTAACCACGCTGCAAACTCTCTCCAGTCTCCGCCTAGCTTTCCGCAGTATCCGCACTGTCGGATAATCCCAACTGCCCAGCCATCCCCAACAGCAGCTGCTCGTACTAGCGGTACTACTACATTCGGCCATTGACACTTTGCTGTAACGTCCCTGCTGTAAGGCCAGGATGGCGCTTACGTGTAAGGCCGAGATGGTGCTTACGTGCGACGGGTATATATACTATTCTGTACGCAATAATCAACTGTTGGTTGATTATTCGCACCTTTTTGGTTGTATTGGCGTAGTGGTACAGAGCTCCGTCCTTACACCTGCCTGTAGCGCAATACCTCTGACTAACAGAGCAGCGTTGACAACTGTTCTTAATGCCGTTGTTGCGTATACCCTTTTAAAAATAGTCTATGTCAACCCCATGCACGCCTGCCTGTGCTGTACACTTCATTGTCTTGTGCGTCCGCCACTTGTCCCGCCCCAAGTTGTCTAGCACCCAGCATATAGCACATCCTGCCCGCACCTTGTCTATTATCTCTTGAACCTGTTGCCACTTAGTGCTTGTCTCCCACTGTGAACGCTTAAACTTGCGGACTTACTCTCTACACTGGTCACATCCAGCAGACTCAATGTCGTTGCACGCCACAGCCTTGCTGTCCATGTACATGCTCATCAGCGCTCGTTGGCACCCGCGGCCTGTTAAAAACAACCTATGGCCTGCACGCATAAGTCGTCGCTGTGCTTGAGCATCTCCCGTTCCACAGATCTACGCTCTACAACAATAACTGAGTCAACCTCCTCCCCGGCTCGCCCTCCACGCCCGCTCTCTTGCGCGAAGTCGATCATGCTCCACGGCATCCCCACGTGTGGTATATACACCACCCCGGGGTAATCAACCCCCGTCCCCAGCGCTGACGTAGCCACGATCAGCCCACCAGAGCCGAGCCACTGCTTTACCTGTTCAGCGCGATTGGGGACGTTAGCGTGATAGTATTCGCATCTAAGCTCTTCTGGTATCCTCTGACACTGTTCCTTGCTGCGGCAGTACACCACGCCCTTCTCTCCTGTCGCAAGCAACGACGACTGCCGCCGTGAGCCTACCGTGAGCGCTGTCTCCTCTAGCTTGCCGGCTTAACACCACGACACAAAGTATCGCGTGTTCGGCCGGACAGTGCTAGCGCGCACGTACGTTGCACACCGAACCAGCATGCCAGCCTCCAGTTCGCACTCTCGTGATGGCGGAAGCGTCGCCGTGAGCAGTACTATCGGGCACAGTAGCAACTGTAGATTAAAGCACTGTTTCTAGGCTTCCTAAGATAAATAATGGGTTTTGGATATAATGTATAGGATGATGATTGATTGTATTTATTAATAGATGTTTCTTTTTTCTTTTTGTCTGCTCTCCTCGTGTTGCTCGGCTTTGTTTTTCCGGTCTGAGTCCCTCGCGCACTAGCCCTATGCGCGACCAGCTGCAACATGCTGCAACTTGTTGCAAAATGCTGCAAAATGCTGCAACATGCTGCAATTTGCAGCAACATACTGTTCGAGCTTATTGCTCGTACTATGTAGCAGCTTTCGTCCAGCGTTCCTCCTGTCTTGACAGTAGGTGCGCATATCTGACAGTAGTATGCGACCCTAGCGAGCATGTACAAGTAGTGCTTCGCCCTGCACAGTCGCTGGGCCGGGGCATCGATACCTTAAGCACAGCTAGAAAGCGGAGAAACCTA
>NW_022985280.1:0-1971 GCF_010093535.1 Lindgomyces ingoldianus | reverse complement strand
AGCTGGTGCGGCAATGCGCGCGCGATGCCTGCGTGCGCAGTATTTGAGAGGCATTGCAGTAGATATTGTTAAGAAAGATGCGCTCTAGATAGGTTCCTCTTACTCTTTGCATTCGCACCTGCGTCTTGGCAATAGCTAGGGGAACGAGGGAGGAAGCAGCTATCTTTCACACAAAGGAGCAATTATACGCTATACCGTAATAGGTGGCGCCATGGTCAAGTCCACCAATCTAGGCCAAAAAGAGGAGCGAAAAGGGGGTCGGATCCAGCGCGATGCCCAATCGAGACGAACAAGGCCTGACCCGCAGCAGTCGCAGGGAGATAGATATATTTTTATTTTATATTTAAACTTACTTTAATAGCTTTATTTAATCTAAATTTTATAATTATTTCTATTATTTTTTATATTTTAACAGCTTTTCTAACATTTTATTATATTTTACTATATTTTACTATAATATACTCTAGTTTACTATAATATACTATAATATACTATAGTTTACTATAATATTCTATAATCTACTATAATCTACTATAATCTACTACTATATTTTTAATTTACTCTAGCTTAGTAAAAGTTACTATAATTATACTATTATAATATATTTAAATTCTTTAGTATTAACTATGCTTTATAGCAATTTATTTTTATTTACTATATTTAGCTTTTATTTACTATAGCATATTATAATTTACTACTATATGCTTTGATTCGCTTTAATTTTCTATAATATACTATAATGTATAATTATTTCACGCAATTTACTATAAATTACTGTAAATTGCTATAAGTTACTATAAATTACTATAATCTACTATAGTATAATATGTTTTATAGTTTTTTATATGCTATGTTTTTTACGCTATATGTTTTTTTAAACTAAACTTTTTTAAACTAACTCTAATTATATAATTCTTAATTACTTTTAATTATAATTAATTAAATCTAATTATAGTAATTACACTTAAGTAATTAATTAGATAATTACCTATAGTTCTATAATTAATAACAACTCTAGCTTTAGCTGCTCTAGCAGATCAGCTAAAACTACTTTAAATAAAGCAAACACAAGAAAATTATAGATTATTTTACATTATATAGTTAATATAAATTGCTACTTTAGTAATTTATAGTAAATGTAATCTAGTCTTTCTAACGCCTACTTTACAACAACTTAAATTATCAACTTCTATAATCTATTACCTACTACTCTATACTTTCTATTTGCTTTAAATACTAACTAATTAGAATACTTATTTTAAAAGCCTGTTTCTTTTATCTCTTACACTTTACTTTCTTAAGCTAGGTATAAACCTATATATAGTAAGTACTTTATAAAGTTATAGCTTTATTATAGGTACTATACTTTTTCTTAAAAAGTTTTTACTTATTTTTTTTAGCTAGTTAGAAGAGTTAGTAGAACAGTTAACTAAATAATTAGTTACAATAGAGTAGATTAAAACAAAAAAGAAGGTAAAAGAAGTAGAAGTAGAAAAAAAGTAGAGTTGAAAAGTTAATAGTTAGGTACTAGTACTTCTGCTAAAAACTCTCTTCTTAGCTTTTTAAAATAGTTTTACAGTGTAAACTATACGCTTAGCCTACTAGAAATTACATAGAGTTAGATTAGAATTAGAAGTAGTTAGGCGATGCTAGAAAACAGCTTTAATACTAAATATAAAGCTTAAGCTTTATAGACTTGTAAGCTGTTTTATTGCAACTTTAAGCTAGTAATAGTTAAGCTATCTCTTAGTAAGCTTCTACTCTTTAGTGTCGGCGTTCACAGGTAAGGATAGAGGAATCGTTACTAACTTTATCTAGTAGCAGATGCTAGTTTGTCGCATCTCTTGCATTAAGTTTTAACATGAAAGCTTAAGCATGCGGATCGTGACACGCGCTATTCACCGCCCTTTGATAGAGTCTTTCTACCTCTTATTGCCTAGCATGCTGATTGTGACACGCGCTATTCACCGC
>NW_022985279.1:0-5805 GCF_010093535.1 Lindgomyces ingoldianus | reverse complement strand
GCAGTCGCAGCTTGTGGAGGGTATACATAGGAAATCAAGTGCCATCTTGAAGAGTACAGGATAGTCGCGCCGACCAACCTGGAGCCACTAATCTAGACGTTCCCCATACAAGGGACTGTTATCTTTTGCTATAATAAGGTTGTCTGAAAGGTTGTTGTAGTACAGGGCAAGCTCTAAGGCTACGCTGACACGTAAATAGTGGCACAAACACCCTCCCCTAGCCCTCACGCGCGTTAGAGACTGCAACCTTAAAAAAGTCTACCTTAATTGTATACTGCTTACTTTTAAGCCTTATTAATTAAATTATAATAGTTAAAAATGTAGTTATGTTTGTTTGCCTCACGTGATTGTAGGTGGAGCAAAAGTATCAATTGTACTACTTCCTGTTGGAAACGCTGGCCGTATCCTCTCCCTCTTCTTGGGACGACTAATTTGTCCATCCTCCCCGCCACAGTTCTGCGTATGCTGCTCTCTCCGCTGAATTCGATGGAACTGCCACACGCCTAGGAAGCCTATACTGAGTGCTACAGGAATGGGTTTCCCTTCAATTTTTGTATTTTTGAGGGCAGAGCTTAGGCGGGACTAGAAGGAATTGTTCCTGTAATAGTAGTTGTAGTTGTAGTGGCTTATATAGTTAAATAGATTAGATAAATTACTCTCTAATCTTTTGTCTTAAACTTTAAGGAATTAAAGCTATAAGAGTTTTTATTTTCTATAGCTTTAAAACTGCTAAGTGATCCTAAAATTTAATGCATGGGTATTATTATACACTTCCAATGCTAGTCCTGCTTGTTTTATTGTTTAAAGAGCCTCCTAAACTCATCACTATTTGCTCACCTTACCCTTGCCCTTTGTACGGCCTTGGCTACTAACATTCTTGTCGCCCTGTTCACCGCTGCTAGTTTTGCCGCGCCGCGGCCTCTTGCTAAGACTCTCCAAGCTTGTCAGGTCAGTAGCACCCTTCGTCGATGCCCTCTTTCTCTTTCCGTCGCCCGCATCGCCCAATGTATCACTGTGAACCGAAGGCCCGGCATGCTTTGGTGTGCGGGCTGTATTCGCGGAACGTCGTGTCTTACCGCCACCAGGATTCCGGTTAGGCGTTGGAGATGCTGGATCAGATGTGTTGCCTGCTTCATTGTCCTCACCAGCAATAAGGGCCTCAAGCTGAGTTTCATCAATGTCTGACCGCAGGAAACTTAGCTTTTTGCCAATGCTAGGTACGCCTAAAATCCCCATCGCGGTGTTGCGGCCAGCACTACTAGCGCTAGTGGGCGTTACAGGGTTCGACGATCCTAACTTGATGGGAATGTCATCGGCATTTGACAATACTGGCTTGGTCTCCGCAAACGTATGCTGGCCAGTCGTTGAATCCATCTCAAGTGCAATGTCCTCGCCATATTGGGAGTTGAAAAGAACTAGCAGCGCCTGCTTCCTGGTAAGCTTAGTGCCATACTTCCGGGCACCTTCGGGCACATCGTCAGCGTTCAAGTCGTAGTTTTCGCCATTCCACTCCACGAACGAATCAAGTGCACCAAGCTTGATGACTACTTCGTCTGTGTCAATTCCTGCAAGCTCCTCTCCTTCCTCGTTGTATCCGCTGACAAGTGCATAAAACCCCGCCAATGCATTCGAATTCGCTGTCGTTACTTGCTTCACGTTGTACGTATCCTTGACGAAATACTCGACGATCTCGCATGCGTGCGGCTGCCCAAATCTCGCTACTCGACCACATGCTTGAGTCCGTATGGAGTGGGATTGAGCTGGTGAAAATGCATGCATAATGTGGCATTGCTCGTGCAGGTTTAACCCCGCATTCATTGCGTAGCCCATACACAGCACTTCGAGGTCCTTTGGTTCCAGTCCACCCCTGTTGGGATCGAGGCAACTGAGCCGTGTGAGGGGCGTATTAAAGCGCGATATCACACTCGACTTTTTCATGGGAGGCGAAGCAGCCAAATGTGCATCCGCCCTAATGCCAAGCAGGTTCAGAATTACCGAGAGCAGCTGTTGTTCGAATGGATTTTGAGAGAATACCAACATTTTTTCATGCCGGACAACTACGTGATCTGCGATGGAGGCGAGCAACGCACGCAGTCGGACCGAGTACTGGCAAAAGTCGCGCAGCATTGTGACAACCACATCCTCATGATCAAGAGGCAGGACCTCGGGTAGTAACTGTGGCAGATTGTTCACATCCGCCTTCTCCTTAATCTCGGACATGAGCCTGTGCATCCAAGCCTTGTATTCACCCCTATCAAACAGCTCGTCATATTCTCTCAATACTGGATTCCGGATTCGCGGAGCGTTTGCATCCGACGCCTTGGGATCCGGGATATTCACGCTGTGGATGGATTCGGCAAATGCGAACATCGGATTTATGCTCATTAGATTGAGTATGCGTATGTTGCGGCTGCTAAGGCGCACGTCCTCGTCGTTTTTGCCAAACTTCAATACGCCTTTGGTGAAGCGTTTGGAAAGTATTTGATAGAGCATATGAGATACCCTGTCGTTCGTTAAATGTAGGCGCAGCATTCGACAAGGAGGCATAGAAGAACCAATCGTATGTGTGTTGTTTTCAGGATCAATGACACAGTTGGAAGCGTAGTCTCGGCGAAGCATAACTCTCGCCCATATCTGCCCGATTCTAGCGCCTTGTTCATCTGGTCCCAGCGCATCGGTAACGAAATGCTGGTACATTGAATATGTGAACCGGTATTTACTCAGCAATGGATTCACAAGCTTCCCGTTGCTGTCCAGTTCGAATGGGTCAAGACAATCGGGATCTGTCAATAGTCGCAAGGCCTGTGCATTAATGGCCTTATTTTGGATGAAGGAAAGAAGCCCGCCGAAATCAGTAAACCTCCATGGGATAGGCGTCGCTGTTACCAGTATCGTCCATTCGGCACTGAGCCAGCGAATGGCGTGGGAAGAATGGGAATCAAACGTCTTCGTGTATTGTACTTCGTCCAAAATGACTGTGCGGCATAATCCCTGAATGTTTCCGTCCCACTCCTCGTAAAGCTTGAAACAGTCGTTATTAGGATCAATCTTGAAGCGTTCTCGCTCTTCAGCGGTGTAGGACTTTAGTAACCAATTCTTCACTGCCATTGGGCCATTTCTGACGGCTAAAAGTGAATAGGAAGTAATAACCATCACCTGAGAGTTGGTTTCGTTCAAACTGTCGAATATTGGATGCGAAGACGTGAGTGTCTCGTTGATGTACTCAACACCTGGAATGTAGTCCCCTTGATTTTTCACATTACCTCCGTATATGTAGACCCTGAATTTCCTTGAAAATCGGACAATGTCGCGTGCAGCTTGTTGTTGAAGATGTGGCTGCGTAATCCAGAATGTGGGTTTAGGCGCAGGATAGTTGCTTAGGGCTTCCCAATCAGCTGCGTTGTGAAGTTTTTGTAGTTCAATTTTTCGACGATTGATGTCCTACACTAAGTTAGCGTAAGAACGACGACGTAAAGACCTAGAGTACGAGTTAAAGTGCAGTAGAGGGGGGGGGGTTTCGCAAATAGTACATGTACTCTTTTCCTAACCCCCCTCTGCTAGCCTTAATCCATCATGTACTCTTTCCTAACCCCCTCTGCTAGCCTTAATCTATCATGTACTCTTTCCCAAAACGCATCTGAGCGAAAGTTGCAGGGACACTTCATCGCTTACCTTAAGCGCAGTACCAATGGCTGTGTCTGTTTTACCAATACCTACTTGGTCGCAAATCATGACACCTTTAGGATGTTCCTCCGGATTCTTAGTCCATAGTGTGCGTTTATCATCACACCAGTCAGTGCCAGTTGTTTGCCACCATGCTGGCATGCGGCAGTCACTCGATTGACCTGGCATGCGGGGATTAGACCGTTTGAGCGCCATGACGCCTGTGAGCGCACGCCGATAGTCGCGTGGTTGGAATGCATGGTTGGACATTAGCTTGGTTGTTGAACGCTCGTGCTGCCTAAATTTTGAATTCGTTGCTGGTATGTTGACAATCTTTTCAGTAGGCAAGGTATTTGGATCAGCATTCTCTGGCAAAACTGTTTGAGCGGCATCAAAATGGTTCTCGGCTAGTATTTTGTGTGCCATAGCCGCAGCACCTTCTGGATACATGTCCTCAAATTTCTTGGATATCTCGTCTTTTTTGAAACCTGCCAAAGTATACAGGCTTTCAAACCGCTGGGCTCGAACTAATTGGTTCTTTAATAACCGCTTGGCGTATGCCTGGCCATCTGCGTCCAGTTTGGGTTCTTGGGTAGGCATTATGGCGCTGGCTTGGGTTGTCAGTCCATTCGCGGACGCTGCTCCAGCTTTGGTGGTGTCTTGGGCATCGCTGGTGTCTTGGGGGTCGCTGGTGTCTTGGGGGTCGCTGGTGTCTTGCGGATCGCTGGTGTCTTGCGGATCGCTGGTGTCTTGCAGTTCGCTGGGGTTTGTCGCATCTAATTCTGCCTCTGGTGGTCCTTCGGCGGCGGCGGCCTCCTTGCTTGGTGTGTTGATTGAATCATGCACAATCTCCAGAGCGAGCTGCTTTTCAGGACGCGTCTGTGCAGCTATGTCCATACCAGGCGGAAACTTGGGTAAAACGTCAAAAGAAGGCCCTGCCTGGCCTCCATCTTCCCAATCTACCTCTTCGTAGTCGAGCAAATCCTGGATATGCCCTCCCCCGTGTACCTCTCCGTCTTGGAACCATGACCAGCGAGAATTCAGTTCATTCCTTGTCGCTCGTGGGCGTATATAGGAGCGGAGTTGTCGAGCACCTGTCTTATTCCTCCTAACTTTTCGGTATTGCACCGCACCTAAAGCATCATCGTGGTGGGTGATCTCAGTAGGCTGTTCTTTTGTCTTTGGAGTACTGCTTTCTTCGACGATATCCACCTGGTCCCCACTATCCGCTTCACGTTCAACGCGTGAAGTTGAAGCGTTGGTATCCTCATGCTCTGACTCATTTTCAGAGTCATCTTCAACAGTGATGTCACCTAATTTTGCCGTGTCGTCAACTAAGCTATTGCTCCAAACTGATTGATCATCTGATGCTGATAGACGCTCGCGAGCTTCTTCAGCGTGAACTGCTCTCCTTGTTTCCAGATCAATTTGCTGCTTGGCGCCACTACTACTAGATGGTTGGGGAGAGGTGCGGTCTTGATTTGCGCGCTTCGTCTCATGAGTTGTCCTGCTGTCGCCCTTGGAACGAGCTAGCCCTCCCGCTCGACGTCGATGCTGTCGGCGAACAAGCGCAAGCAATCTCCAAGCCCGCTCTGCTAACTGGGAAGGTGCAATTCCGCGGTTGTTGAACGGTGCATTTGGCAGGGAGAACATCCTCTGGTGTACAAAACCAAGAGTATAGGCGTACATCTCAGCTAAATTCAAAGCTGAGAACTCGGCGCGTGGGAAGTATTGCCCGTCAAATGTTCCTGGATTCTTGTCGACAACGTCTAGGACTGTGCTGAAGTCTGGAGTTCCACTGTTAGGATACTTTAGAGAACATTCTCGCTCAAGCCGCTGAAAAGCTTTAACCAGCCTCTTATCCTTCATGTAAATTCTTAGTTCGTTAGGCGTTACCCCAAGATACGGCGCCAACTTTGCGGCTGATTTCTCGGCACCGTCTTCTGTTGGCTGATCAAGCAAAGGGTTCATCTTAGCTGCCGGTATTGCTGCGAGGCCCTTGTCGGCGGCAGGGAGTTGATCTGCGGCAGCTTGGTCTCGTTCCGCCTTTAGTCTTGCAATTTCGTCCTCGCGTTGCTTTGCACTCTCGCTCAACAAATCACCCAGCTCCGCCAATTCAAATGGAGCAAAGGACGGCTCTTC
>NW_022985278.1:3462-5853 GCF_010093535.1 Lindgomyces ingoldianus | reverse complement strand
CTTTAATAACATAAAGACGTTCACAGGCTTATCTAGCTGTCTAGTTAATATACTAGGTACGTTATCTAGAGCTAGAGAAGAGCCTAGTTTACTATTAGGCTTGAAATTGTTTACCTAGATTGTATTAGCAAGTTTAATGGCCAGCTCCACCCACTCTTCTAGCCAGTTCTAGTGTAGGTAGGCGGCTTGCTTGCGCGGATTAAGTAGTATTGCAGCAGCGTATACAGGTGTCTCTTCTGTTTTGTTGTAGTATTTGTTAAGTACATACTAGCCTATGTTAATAGCTTAAATTATGCGTTTATTATAATTCTTAGGTAAGAAGTAGTAGTTCTACTAAACGTAAGTACTTAGCTTTATTAAGGGGAACTAGATACTAACCTTCTGCTCCTTATACTATGTTAATAGGAGATCTATAAGCTTAAGTAATTGCGCAATTAATAACTTATCCTTCTCTGCGTACAGAGTCGCCGATGCGAATGGCTCTAAAAAGTGAGCAGCCTTTTTAAGAATATCCTAATTATTAGCTTAAAGCTGATTGTTGCCTAGAATGTCCTTATAGTTAGTTATAAAGCTCTTAATCTTGTCCATCTTCTTTAAGGCTTGTGCGATGACCTGATACTAAGAAGACTATTATGTCTAATTGTTAATTCTAAGACGTAGACTAATAGCTCTGTCCTAGAGACCCTAGTGGATCGTGGAACTTTAGAGCTAGACCGCGAGATTGTGAAGCTTGCGTAATGTGGGGATGTTCTTAACGCTATTAATGTCCTTAACTAAGATAATGCTTATATTACTACCTTACTACTTCTATTGTTTACTTTATCTCTTTATACAAAGGCGCTCTGCTTTAGTTTGTTTATAATAAGAGGACACTTAAAAACTGCGCAAGAAGAGCTTCTCTAGCAACACTAAAGGCAGTCTTAAGAGCAGCAATAAGAGCCTTTTAGGAAGACGTAAGAAGAAAAGCTTAAAGGAAGAGATTAATAATATAAGTAATATAACAGACCTAATAATGCTTTATATTAAAGTTAATCTACTTAGATAATTAGCTTAATAAGTGCTTAATTAAACTTATAACTAATGTTGTATTTACGCTTTAATTACTTTAATAAAGCTTCTAGACAGGTATTATTTAACATTGCATTATTGCCTATATAATAGCTAATCTAGAACGTGATATTATATTTTCTAAGAGTATCTATAATAGAAACTGCTTGCTGCTCTCTAGAGTGGCTGTCACGTAGCTCTAGAAGCCCTAGAAGTGCCTTCTAAAGCTAATAGTCTTAATTAACCTATTATGCGCAAACTGCAAGCATTAAGTAATAATGCAGCAATGTCTAGAGGTCTAAGAAGATGTGAATAGAGCTTATAGCAGTTGTTATGCTAGTAGACAGCTGCTCTTAATAAAGCTTATAGTTTACTATAATGTATTACATAACTGTAGTTTACGCAGTAATTAGCTTATTCTTAATAGTAGAGTTATAAGTAAGGTAGAGTTGCTCTAGTTTCTTCTATTTAATAGCTAAAAAAGGCACTTTATAATAAGTAAGTAGTTTTATTAAAGCCTTATAATAAGCTTATTAGTTAAAACTACCCTATAAAGTGTCTGTTGCAGTAATAGAAGTATAGATAGACAAAATAGACTGCTAGGTGCTTGCATAAAGACAAGTCCCTAAAAACATTAATAACACTAAATGCTTCACCTTAACGTAGGTAATAGTGTTACTAAAATATGTCTTCTTCTAGCTAGAATATATTTTATAGATATATAGCCTCTTCTCTTTACTTTATTATTTATAACTTAGTTGTAGTAAAGCTAGGCCTTTTTTTAGTTTATAGGTAATAATAACCTAATAGAAGTTAACAGGCTTTGTTTTACAGTCTGTAGTCACAGAATTAGATATCTCTAACTCTAAGAACAGTATAGGCAACATTTAGAAAAGTGTAGAATTAAGACATATAATAATTTTAGATAACTAAATAGCTAAAATAAATAAAAGTAAAAGTTTTAAAAGCTATAGTGTTAAATTATGTTCTAAAAAAAGTGCTTAAAGTAACTTACATTCTACATTAAAGTTCTAATAGCTATATAAATACATTAAATCTATAAATGTAATAACTAATTAGTAGTAACTACTGCCTAAAGTATAATAGTCTACCTATAATATAAGAAAGAGGCGTTTTCTAGTTTATTATTGCTTATAGGCATTAAGAGCTGTATCTCTGCATCTAACATGTAGATCTACTAAGCTATTAATGTGTTTTATAGTTAAACTATATTAAGCTAATAAACTAACCTAGTTTAGACTTAATACTATAAAACTATAGTTAGATATAAACTAGGTTTAGAACTACATTAAAGTAGTTATATATGTTAAAGAGCAGTAAATA
>NW_022985278.1:0-2157 GCF_010093535.1 Lindgomyces ingoldianus | reverse complement strand
ATAACAACCCGCTCTGGCACTATATAGTACAGTACAGCCTAGAATATTATTTAGATACTACTTCTGCTTCTTGCTTACACGTTCGCGCGTTATGCCCAGTCTAATTGCACTGTCCGCAGCGCCTTTAGGATAGCTTACCTACTTCAGCTCGCACCCGCTTCTTTGCCTTCTTCCTGTCACTGCGCGCCCTAAACTCCTTTAGAGCTGTTAAGCGCAGGCCTTTCTAAATTATTAAGGTCTCTTCTGCCTTAATCTGCTTTCTTTTATGCAATTTATGTTGCGTGGCAGCCTTATTAGCTGCTTAAAGCTTAGTAATTTCCTATTACACTAACACTAGCTTATGCGCAATTATTGCTGCCCCCTTTAAGACCTTCTTAAACACTTTAACTATAAAAGTTAGTAAACTATTTATATGCTTCTAAATCCTTATCTTTATAAGCATTAATTACAACCTAAGTTCTAAAGTATTGCTTAGGGTTTACAACTGCTAGGGCTTGTTGTATACAGGTAGTAGTAGTGATAGAGTGCGCAACTTCACATTAAGGCCTATTATAACCTGTTGTGGGTTAAAAGGAACTAATCTAGCGCCTTAAAACCCTCCTTAGATATTACTAGAAGTAATTGCAGCAGTATAGGCTGCTTTAAAGCATAGCAGGAACTCTATCTTTGTAATATAGGTAATTTAGTTGCGCATAAGGTTTTTAGCTTAGCGCCTATACGCCTTCTTTAAAAGAGTAAAACAACCCACATTAAGTAGCTGTAGGAGGTGCAATAAGTAAAAAGGCATGCAGATAGTAATAATCTTATTATCCTTGCAGTATTGCTAGAAATAAAGCAAGTTATGGCTCTTATAGCTATTAATAACTAGCAGACAGTAGCTGCTAACAGTACGCTTCTTTATATGCGCGTTAAAGTGCTTTAACTAGTCTAGACTAAGCTAATTAGTAGTCTAGCTGCGCTTAGAGATTGTGATAACTTAATCCTAGGGTAGATTTTCCTCCTTGTACTAGTTTAAGAGGTAGTTGCCACCCTAGAAAATAATAAAGGGCGGAATAGCCCACCCTTTAGCATTAATGCCCTAGATGGCTGTTGTCTACTCCTAGTTGCCTAGCTAGACTGCTTTTGGCTGTCCTTGTCTCTCTAAACCTGTAACAACTGCTCTAGTGGATATCTAGCCTATCATAAACCCTGTCTTATTAAAGTTGTACGTGTTGTTATCCTAGATGCTATACTTAGCTTTAATATTCTCTATAAGGTTAAACTAGCCTTAAATTACTGCAGGATCTTTGCAGAGAGCTCTCTTATAGTTGTACTTGCGCTTAAACTTTACTTTAAGCTCTAGGTAACACTTAATAAACGTATTAAGCTAGTTTATGCTAACATAGCCTATATTGCGCTTAGCGCGTAAAGAATTAGCCATATTAGCCACAGCTGCTAGCCAGGGGGAAATCCTCGCGCATCTAGCTTAAGTATGTGCTAAACAATTACCTGCTCCTCGTTATTGTCTAGCTTCTGTAAGTTGGCTGTACAATTAGCTTAGGAAGGTTGTCTGGCGCGTCGGTCGCTTATTGTCTTTTGAGGGACCCTGTAGATAGCTGCAGCGCGTTGGTTAGAGAGTGTCGCGTCTTGTTTAAGAGCCTAGAGCGCAAGCTGCATCTAACGTTCCTTTAACGCGTTTAAGTAGTGTTGTTGGGAATGCATTAGTGTAGGAAGGGTGGTGTAGTAGGGTCTTAGCAAAAGTGAGCGACTCGGGTGTGTGAGCGACTCGCCCATGAAGTACGTTAAATAAAAATAAATTACTATAAAGTATAGTTAATACTAAAGAATTTAAAAACATTATAATAGTATAATTATAGTAACTATCTCCCTGCGACTGCTGCGGGTCAGGCCTTGTTCGTCTCGATTGGGCATCGCGCTGGATCCGACCCCCTTTTCGCTCCTCTTTTTGGCCTAGATTGGTGGACTTGACCATGGCGCCACCTATTACGGTATAGCGTATAATTGCTCCTTTGTGTGAAAGATAGCTGCTTCCTCCCTCGTTCCCCTAGCTATTGCCAAGACGCAGGTGCGAATGCAAAGAGTAAGAGGAACCTATCTAGAGCGCATCTTTCTTAACAATATCTACTGCAATGCCTCTCAAATACTGCGCACGCAGGC
>NW_022985277.1:0-6963 GCF_010093535.1 Lindgomyces ingoldianus | reverse complement strand
ATAGTAATTACTATTACTAGGTACTTATAGTAATAGTAATTACTAGCACTTAGTAATTACTAAGTAATTACTATTACTAAAAAGTGGCAACCCTGATGTTAGATAGTCTTTTTTTCTTACTACTTTTTACTAAAAGTAGTAAAACTAGCAGTTGTTTTTTTCTTTACACTTTATCTATTCTTCCTACTTATAGAGGGAAGCTGTCTAGTAAGTGTAGCAATTTATAACTTTGCAGGCTAAGGCTGTTCCTTGCTATAGGCATCTATTATAGTTCTTTTCCTATGTAGGCTACTATCCTGCTTAATGTTTGTTGTTCTAGTGCTTAACACAGTAGCGTTGCGTACACTAGTACTAAAGGTATAGACAATTATTAGGTCTATGTAGGGTATTAAGAGGGCTCTTCTAAGTCTACTAAGGGTATTCTTGTGTTTGTACTATCTATACAAGGTGTCTTTTCTATTAGTAATTATTAGTGCTATAGGTTTTATCTTTGCAGAGTACGCACTAACTATAGCTCTGCTATACTATTAAAGCCTTTCTGCTAATTACAAGGCTTAGAAGTAGTGTCTTAGGTTTTTTAAGTACTAGCTTTAGAACTTTAAACCTAGCAGGTCTGCCTAGTCCTTCTAGTTTCTAGTCTTAGATCTTAACAAAGAACTGCTATTATTCTTTATTATTTATAATGTTATACTTAACTTTAGTAATCTACTATATAATGTTAAACATAAAGTAGTTATTGCTAATGTTTATCTAGTAAAGCATAACTATATAATAGCTTAAGTAGTTATGTTATAGACTGCACTTTTAGCATTTGCACTTCTAGAACTGTCTAGAGAGCTCTCTTACTAAAGTACTAAAGGTTTACTTTTAGAAAGAGAACTGTTTTTTTTTTTAAACATTTATAATATATCTTTAAATCTAAGTCTCTTCTCTGTATTCTTTAAAAATTATAAGGTCCTGTAACACTATATCTAGGCTACTAAAGTTTTAAATAACTACTTCTTAATACACTTTAAAATAGTTGTTTAAAGAATAGTTTTCTTTATATTACTAGTAAAGTCTATTATTTAGTCTTTCTAATATTTCTTTGTCTATAAGGCTGTATTTAGCAGTAATAGCTTTTATTATTATAGTAGTATTTTTATCTTTCCCCTTTTAAGAGTCTAAGTAATTTTAGCAGAAATGTCCTACTTTTCTATAGTTTAGGCAGGCTTTGTCCTCTAACTACTTTTATTATTCCTTTATTAAAGCCTTAAAGGTAGCCTATTATGTCCTAGAACTTAATTTTTCTTTAAAAGGGGGCTTTATATATGCTTTATGTAACTAAGGTCTATTAGTTTTTTATTATATTATAAAAGCTTTTTTTTTTAGAATAAACTCTAGTTTTTAGAGAGTTTTTTATATTTCTTTTTTTTTACACTCCTTATAACAGTTGTTGTAGGTTATTACTTACATAATATAGTTTTTAAAGGTAGTTAGCTTATTATTATGTATAAATTTATTTTTTACTATTTTACTTAGCCTGTTATAAAACATGTAATAAAGAGCCTTTTAGTCTATCTATCTATAGATAGCTAACTGTTCTCTAAAGCGTGCTGTGTAGTTCTAAACTAGGCTACTTTCTTATTTTATAGTGTCTAGCTTATTAGCTGCAATTTTTTTCTTATCTAAGGTCTTATAAATAGCTGTTAGGGCTTTTTTAAAATTTTTAACACTGCTAAACACTTCTTCTGTTTTAGAGGTAAGTGTTGCGCTATTAGCTCTAAAGTCTATCTAGTTATCTGCGTAGGGCTAGAACTATATTATAAGTAGGCCTTCTAGGTGTAATCTTATCTAGGATATTATTTCTGTGTCTATTTAAAATGCTTTTTTATTATATTACATGTAAAGATAACATCTTATAAAAAATAAGTAAAAGTTCTTTAATAATCCTTTAAAAGGCTTTAAAGAGGCTAGCCTTAAAGTCTTTTTAGCTGTAATGCTTGCTTTTTTTGTTAAAATGTTTTAAATTTTTACTAGCTCTACTTATAGTTTATGTATTTAATAGGCGTAATTAGTAGCTTTCTAAAGGCTTAAGAGTCTAAGGGGGTTTTATAATTTTATTACTTTTTAGTAAAAGCTTATAACTTTTTATTAGAGGTTTACTAGTTTACTAATTTCTTTGCTAATCTATTAAAGTTCTTTAATGTTGTCTTAGATTATATTAATCTATTTTACTAGGTTAGCTTTGCTTTAGGTAGGAACTTTAGTAGATCCTAATAGGGCTGTGTAGGCTATGTTAGAATCTAAATTGTGTTAAAAGGTATCTATACTTTTTAAAGGGGGTAGTGTTTAATGTTATAATCTTTACTTTATAGAAGCACTTAGGTTTTATAATGTTCCTAGGGGATAAGTAGGACAGGTGATAAGGGGCTAACAGCAGGGTGTACAGTCCTACGTGTAGGCTAATAGGCTACTAGAGGGGGATAGGGTGACTAGATTATAGTTTGCCCTTAATGCAGTAATAAAAAGGCTAGGTTAAACAGTTTTGTTAGATAAAGTTAGAGGTATATATAGTGCAAGATATATAAATAGTATTACAGCTTATTAAAAAGCTAAATGCTACTTAGTTTATATAAAAAATAAACTAAATGTTAAACACACCTCCTTAAAGGTTGTTTAATGTGGGAACTATATACATGTACTAGGGGTGCTAAGGGGAGCAGGAGGAGTTTATAGGAGTCTGCTAAGGCAAGCTCTATAAGCTCTCTTAAACTCCCTAAACTTGTGGCCTGTCCTTCCTATTAGACGACGCATTCCTCCATTACCGCAGGCAGCTGTGCTGCTTCCGTGTCCTCCAACTGGTTCATAAGCGAGCCCTGCCCCAATCCAGCTAGACTGTGGAGCACTGCTGGTGGAGTTACGCTGGTCCAACCGTAGACCGTAACACTATTACATTCTATGTAAAAGTAAGCAACATAAAGAGACCTACTACTGCTATAAAAAAACATCTACTCTAAATTATAAAAACAAAGAAGTACCTAAGGTAGACTTAGGTACAGCTAGTACTAGTTTACATAAACCTAAAGGATTGCCTGTTCCTATAGTACCTATGCTTAAACAGATACTGCGTAAAACATTAGCCTACTAAGCACTAGGCTAGGTAGTAGCTAAAATTAACATAAAAAAATAAAACTAGAGATAATATTCTAAGAGAAAAACTTATAGAATATAAAATGCTAAATTGCCTTTATTACAGCTCTAGGCTAGACTACAAAAATCTTCTATAGATAGAATGTAGAAAATGCAAAGGTTGTATTTTCTATTACTTCTAGTAGAGAGCACACTAGGCAAACAACTAACTTCTCTAGCACTACTAAGTAGAGGACTAATAATGCCTAGTAAAGGATTACATAATTGAAAAACATTAAAAGTATAATCTCTAGACAGACTAGACAGAAACATAAAAAAACAGCTATTAGAAACATTAAAAAAGACAAGACTTTAGACTATAATGTTATATACTATAACTGTCTAAATAGCAGTATTTGGATACACGGTTGGGCGTCACGTGTTATGGTCTTCTGTCACGGTTGTACGCACAGACAGATAAATACCCCTTTCCTTCGCACAGAATTAGAACAAGAAGAATCAACACTAGTTACCTGCAACCCCCCCCCCCGCGCGATGTGTACACTATGCAAACCTCTTTGCTTTGCATAGCTAGCATAGAGCCTATTTAACACTAATTAGTAGTTTAAATGCTATAAGACAGAAAGCTCTTCTTATACCTTTCTGTTTAAAGGATTGTGTATAAAAGGAATTCTTTTCCTTACTAATTTAACTGCAAATTAGTAAGAGTAAAGATAAAGGTTAATTTATGTGTAAGTAGCTGTAAATCTTTATTAGTTACCTAATAAAGAGTAGGAAACCTGTCTATATAATACTATTTAAAGGTATTATACAAATAGTAGTGCTTGCTTAACACTAGATAGTCTGTTTTATCTTTTTACATAAGGCTGTTTAGAGGCAGCGTATAACAAGAAGTAAGACAGCGCGCAACAACACATAATTAACTACTATAAAGTAATAAGCAACGCTAGCTCTATCTCTAACTAGCTAACATAACATATTAATGTATAACTAATACATACCTCTAGTAGGCATCTTAGCAAAGACTCTAGCAAAGCGGATAAATATTAAAAATTAAGTAGATAAAATTAAACTATTAAACAATACACTTAAAAAAGCTTAATTTATATGCAGCTAACTTAATTATAAAACTTTATACATTAAGCATAATAAATGTATAAACTCTTAAAAACTTTTAAAATAACTTTATAAAGTAAGAGCTTATACACTTTAAAGATTTTAGCTAACTATTTCTACAAAAACTAATTACTACCTTGTAGAATAAAAGTATTAGTTTTAAGAAAGATAAAACAGAGGCTATTATGCTGTATAGACTTATAAAAAAAAGAACATACTTTTACTATCTTATTAAACTATTATACTAAACTATTACTACTAGCGCTAGTTCTAACGCTACAGAGGATGTCTTTATATAAATTACCTGCAGACCTAATACTTTCTCTGTAATTAGTATAATTACCTTATAATAGCTTACTATATAAGAGCATAACTAGGCAGCTACATATTCTTGTAGCTACAGCTCTGCATAAAATTCTCTAAAGTTTGTACCTACTGCATATAATTTAATTACTATACAATTTATACTAACTTCTACTTACATAAGATATTACAGCAGAGAACCTTACGCCTAAAATGGTTATATAATTCTAAAAGGTATAAAGAAAGAAGAACAACTACATAAAGTAACTATATAATATTCTTGTCTGTACGCAGCAGCAGCGTCACAGTTTAGATACTAGCTATCGCGCACAAGCAGGATCGCGTATCTATGTCACATGATGCTCGTGCGCCAACCTCTGTGCGCAAACATCTAGATATCCCCCTTTTCCTCTGTACAGAGAAAAGACAAGAGCAATAGAACTAGAAACATGTTGCTCTTACCTACCCTGTACACTGTGCACACTGTACACTACTCTTACTTTTACTACTTAAGCGCTTATACTATAAGCAGCTAGCTAAAAGAGCCTCTTTAATACTAATTAGTAGTTAATTTAATTAACTGTAAATTAGTAAAAGTAATAATAAAGTACTTACACTTTATAAAGTACTATATTTTATTACTTATCTCTTAGAAAGAGTAATAACAGAGTACTTACACCTTATAAAGTACTTTATTTAGTTACTTATCCTTTAGAATAGCAGATTAATTTTTTACATTATACAGTAAGCTACTATATAAAGTAAAAAGAAGATAGTGTAAGATGCATACTAAAGCTATTAAAGCTACACAACCTAGCAGCTAGACAACAGCAGTACCTGCGTAATCTACTAGAAAAGTAATTAACTATACTATTATAATAAAATCCTACTAGCAACTAACAACTTTATATAATAATAAGAAAAATAAAAAATAATTTTAATTATATAAATAACTTATAAAAAATACAGAGATATTAAAGGCAACACTATAAAATAAGACTAGCCTAGAGTACTAAAATAATAAGATTAACATGTTAAAAGCTTTAATAAGCTTATAAATTTAATTATATATAAGTTATATAATTACTAATTTACATATAACAACTTAAAAAGGCGCTACTTTTTTAAGTTTATATATAAAAAATTTTAAAAAATAGACACTATAAGACTTTTTAGCACTTAGTGTGACGGTGCTGCTTGTCAAGCTCCGCTGCTAGTCACATGATCTCGCTAAGGGTTAAGCGAGCGCGCTAGCGCCTTGGTGCTGCGCAAGCTTTTCTCTCGCGAAAACCCTTCGCCTCCTTCACTCCCCATCCTAGTTTAGCTGAAAGAGAGCCGACCTACTCTACCTTGCTTCCCCAGCTCCATACGGTAGTAGAGACAGTGCTTGTCATCACATTAAGTAGAACTTCCTGTGTTCTAACCTTATTATTAGACAAGTGTGTAGAATGTGTAAAAAAAAGTAAACGCTGCAACATCTTTGTTTCTAATGCTATATAAGATTATCTTAAAAAGGAGTGTAAGAGGCTTCTTAAGGAGGTAAAAGGTGCTTATACTAAAGAAGAGTAAAAAAAAGAAAACATTACCTAGAGAAGGTAGAGCGTTATTTAAGTAAACAGCAGTTTGTTAATACCTAAAAAGCTTAGGCCTAGAGACAGCTTAATTTGCTAGAAAATTGAAGGGTAAAGTATTTAGAAAGAGACTTTTTATTACTAAATAAGATTAAAGCACTTAAAGTAAAGGCTGTAGGCCTTCCTTCTTCTTAGCCTGTATTTAAGAGTTATAGGCTTCTCACATTGCAGCTATTTAATGTTGCTGTGGAGGCTTTAACTAGCAATAGTGTTTTCTAGTCTAGAGAACTTTCTCTAGGCTAGTTCTAGTTAAAAGGGACGCTTAATAATCTTAAAAAAGCTGTAGAGCATTTGTTAAGTTCTTAATAAGCTTTTACATGCTTTTACTAGTAGAGTACTTTTTTTATTTTACTAAGAATTCCTTTTTGCTTCTAGCGTTAAGTATTTATTTAATATTATATTTTACTTCTATGTCTTACTAGCTACTCTTAAAGAGTAGTATCTCTATTCGTGCTTTTTTAAGCTTTAAGATGTAAAACTATAGGTGTATGCGCATGTCTTTTAGTAGCTTAAGTTTACAGCTGTCTTGTAGTGTCTGTAATACTTTATATAGTCTAATATGTTTTTCTGCAAGTTTGCAGGAAGGTCTAGGGGTGCAGAGGTTCGTTGTCTTAAGGTAGATCAGGGTTGCCACTTTATAGTAATTACTATTTAAAAAATAGTAATTACTATGTTTTTAAAAACGGTATTATTACTTAATTACATAAGCTATAATTCTAAAAATTAATATATAGATGCTAAGTAAACTAGTCTATAAATCTATGAATTTAAATTCTAAAAA
>NW_022985276.1:0-7095 GCF_010093535.1 Lindgomyces ingoldianus | reverse complement strand
TCCGCCTAAGTGACGCCCTAAAGGCTCACTCTACTAACATTGGCTTTAAAGCCTAAGCCTACCAACTTCTTTTTGCTGTTTCGCACTCTTGAGTGCACTACTGTACACCTGCAGTCTATTATTTCTCTTTGTACAGCTTTGCTTCAGTATTCACTTCGTCAAAGCTGGGGGGGTGTGTCGCACGTGTCTCACGCGATATCATACCCATGTACTGCACTATTCACTCATTAGGCATAGCTCCTATCTCGTACAGTATATAGTCAGCTTAGAGCTCTATCGAGCTCCTCAGACCTTACAATACACTCATTCCACCTTGTTTGGATCTCGATCCCTTGTCGAGTCGTTTGCCATATGTCCCCTCCTCAGCTCATGCAAGACATGCGTGACCGGCGCTTTGACTTAAAAGATTCCCAACATTTGTCCATAAGCACCTTGTGCAGCTTCTTGATTTGGGAATCAATCTTCATGTAACGACCCTTTACAGGAATGCGGACGACTGTGATGGAAGAATAGTAACATTCAAGAAGGCCGCCCATGGTTCGAATATGTCTCCCTCGTCCACTCCAGTAGTCAGCTAGAGCCCGGTAGTCGGAGTCTCTGTCGATGGCACCCGCGACTGTTGACAGGAGCATTTTGGTCGCTTGTTCAGGATCCCATTCTTCCTGTTGCACTTCCATATCCGTGGCGTTAAGAGCAATTACAGCGTGTGGAAGGGTCGGCTGGTTGAGTGACTTCTCCATCGATGTCGAAGCCCAGCCAATGAGTTTCGAAAGCACCGTTGACTCGAAGACCCTAAGGTTTGTGAGTGATCCGAATTGAACTGAGAACAAAGAAGTAGAACATACTTGGGATTCCGGAGGACAAACACGATCACATCGGAGAAGGTATACAGTAGTCGTGGGTATAGCTCAGTAACAGCGTACTGACGTTTTGACTTTTCGGGAGAATTGGCCCACTTGATGCTTCGGGGAGCCCCACGGGCTACTTTGGTGATTTTATGCCGCTTGCGATGATGTTCATGTTGAGCATAACGCTTGTCCTTATCCTTGTCCTTTGGCAAGAAACTCGAGTTGCAATATTGCGCACTCACGGGTAAGTTCTCGCCACCTTCGAGACCTTCGCAGTCGGCATAAAGCAAGGGATATTCGCCGAAATACGTGTTAGGGTCGCCATATAGATGAACATCACCAGAGGTTGGTACGTTTTCATTGCGTAACGAACCAACCACCGGGGAAGCGAAATGAGAGGATTCATGAGCGGGCTTTTTGCGCACTTGCTGGTCGATCAGCATCTTGACCAAAGTGCTTTTGCCAGCCCCCGTTTGCCCAATGAAAGAGATAAGCTGGGGATATCGGAGTTTGTGAGCACCTGTTGTGCTATCTATCATGATTGTAGCATAGCGTCCGTAGTCTTGAAAGACTGATTGATTATTGTTGTCCCGTGCGATTCCGAACCAGGTAGTGTCTTCATCATCCAAATGCAGCGACTGCTGTTCAAAGGTGTCAGTCGGCGGGGTCAAAATATTTTTCAACCTTTTGACGATATTTGGGTCTGCTTTTTCGTGCGGCAGACCGTCTGGCCCAGTCCGACCGGGCTTATGTGGTCCTTGTCGTCCCCAGCAGAGGTCGCAAAAGTTCATGTCGCAGTAGGAGCAGTTCCATATGCATCCCTCAGCAGTGTCGCAACATTCGCAAATTCTTGAGGGCTCTTCAGGTGGACTAAGAGCAGTCGGCTGCAGCACCTGAGAGCGAGCCTTTTGGGAAGAGATGGCCATGTCCTTCAAAGACAGTATGGATGGCGCTCGACCCCCGATCGCCACAGATGTTCTGGAAGGCGTTTGAGCCGTAAGAGTTGGTGATAATTGCCCGCTACCACTCGAAACCAGAGGGCTTTTGGTCCTCTCGGGAGGGTTCCGGAACGATTGACTGGACATCCTAGCGGTTGAGCAAGTTGGTAAGAAGGATGAGGTGTATTAATAACAAGTGGGAGGGAAAGCGGGACGGCTTTTATCATCCGATCTCACAAGGCTGAGGCTCAGCCTGGTGTGAGAGTTTTCCAGATTAGCAGGTGTCGAACTTGATCCTGTTTCATGGCGCCGTATTTGTTGGCGTATTCGACCTATCTGCTGCAGCCACAAGGCCCTAATTGGTGGGATTATGAGCTGTTTGATGCAATCCTTCCTTTTTGGCCTGCAACTAGTGACACAATATGAATAAGGTGGGGCTAAAACTAAGGGAACGTCGCAAGGCTGGAAAAAGAAATTCCGAGCTGAAAACTAGTTCTTTCCCTGCAGTGCCATTTGGAGCCTGTTGGGTAGACATCAGGGCGACAATATGGTGTTGCAAATAATGTTGCGGCTCTCTGGCGAAGCATCAGATAGGCTGTTGCACGCAGCAGACCGATCCGACTACCAAATATGCACAGGCTGCCAAAGGAGACAGCCTTGAACAGTTCGATTTGGTCTCCGAATGATGTGTGGGATTTAGTCCAAGGTTGAAATTCTGCGGGTGACGAATCAAAATTTGATGAGCCAATGAGGGCTGCCGAATGCAGGAGCGCGCCAGAGATGGCTTGATAAAAAGCTGGAAAAGGAAACATCGAGGGCTTCTAACTTACCACTGAGAATAGCTTATAGCGCACAGCGTAGCAACGCCTCTTAATCCGTCGAATGTTATGAACCGCAGAAACAGGCATAAGGTTAGACCTGGGACAGTAGGGTTTTTTTCGCGCAAAGGGACGAAAACAGGTTCAAAAGCTACAGGCAGGCAGCGGTTAAGCTATATAGGCGTTGTGGCAGAAGAGAGAGTGGTTAAAAGGTAGGCATTAGAGAGGTCTTGACTGTTTTTAGTAAGAGGATTGTTTAGCAAGGCAGCAAGGGACGCTAGCTGCATTTGGGGTTTTGGTGGAATCAAACACCATCCACCTCCAGCTAGTAGTAGTACATAGATAATAGACAGAAACATTTTGCAAAGGCTCTGCAAGCTAGATTCTGTAATTTTGTATGCATCCATACAGTTTGTAGGTAGTCAGGAATAGCATTGTGGTACTTGGCTAGCATTAAGCGCTAGCTGCATTTAGGTTTTTAGTAGAATTAAACGCCATCCACCTCTAGCTGTTAGTAGTACGTAGATAATAGACAGAAACGTTTTGCAAAGGCTCTGCAAGCTAAATTCTGTAATTTTGTATGCATCTATATAGTTTGTAGGTAGTCAGGAATAGCATTATGGTACTTAGCTGGCATTGAGCGCTAGCCGCATTTAGGTTTTCAGTGGAATTAAACACCATCCACCTCTAGCTGTTAGTAGTACATAGATAATAGATAGAAACATTTTGCAAAGGCTCTGTAAGCTAGATTCTGTAATATTGTATGCATCTATATAGTTTGTTAGTAGTCGGGAATAGCATTATGGATGGTACTTGGCTGGCATTAGGTGCTAGCCGCATTTAGGTTTTTAGTGGAATCAAACAGCACCCACCTCTAGCAGTTAGTAGTACATAGATAATAGACAGAAACGTTTTACAAAGGCTCTGCAAGCTAGATTCTGTAATATTGTATGCATCTATATAGTTTGTAGGTAGTTAAGAATAGCGTTGTGGTACTTAGCTAGCATTAGGCGCTAGCTGCATTTAGGGTTTTAGTGGAATTAAACACCATCCACCTCTAGCAGTCAGTAGTAAGTAGAAAATAGGCAGAGACGTTTTGCAAAGGCTCTGCAAGCTAGATTCTGTAATATTGTATGCATCTATATAGTTTGTAGGTAGTCGGGAATAGCATTATAGATGGTACTTGGCTAGCATTAGGTGCTAGCCGCATTCGGGTTTTTAGTGGAATTAAACAGCACCCACCTCTAGCAGTTAGTAGTACATAGATAATAGACAGAAACGTTTCGCAAAGGCTCTGCAAGCTAGATTCTGTAATATTGTATGCATCTATATAGTTTGTAGGTAGTTAAGAATAGCATTGTGGTACTTAGCTAGCATTAGGCGCTAGCTGCATTTAGGTTTTTAGTGGAATTAAACACTATCCACCTCTAGCAGTTAGTGGTAAGTAGAAAATAGGCAAAGACGTTTTGCAAAGGCTCTATAAGCTAGATTCTGTAATATTGTATGCATCTATATAGTTTGTAGGTAGTTAGGAATAGCATTATAGTACTTAGCTGGCATTAGGCGCTAGCTGCATTCGGGTTTTTAGTGGAATTAAACACCATCCACCTCTAGCAGTTAGTAGTAGGTAGATAATAGACAGAAACGTTTTACAATGGCTCTGTAAGCTAGATTCTGTAATATTGTATGCATCTGTATAGTTTGTAGGTAGTTAGGAATAGCATTGTGGTACTTAGCTAGCATTAGGCGCTAGCTACATTTAGGTTTTTAGTAGAATTAAACACCATCCACCTCTAGCTGTTAGTAGTACATAGATAATAGACAGAAACGTTTTACAAAGGCTCTAAAAGCTAGATTCTGTAATATAGTATGCATATGTATAGTTTGTAGGTAGTTGGGAATAGCATTGTGGTACTTAGCTAGTATTAGGCGCTAGCTGCATTTAGGTTTTTAGTGGAATTAAACACCACCCACCTCTAGCAGTTAGTAGTACGTAGATAATAGACAGAACTGTTTTGCAAAGGCTCTGTAAGCTAGATTCTGTAATATAGTATGCATACGTATAGTTTGTAGGTAGTTGGGAATAGCATTATAGTACTTAGCTAGCATTAAGCGCTTGCTGCTTTTAGGTTTTTAGTAGAATTGAACAGCACCCACCTCTAGCGGTTAGTAGTACATAGATAATAGACAGAAACGTTTTACAAGGGCCCTGCAAGCTAGATTCTGTAATATAGTATGCATATGTATAGTAGGTAGTCAGGAATAGCATTGCGCACTTAGTAAGGTGTGCTAGCCACATTAAGGCTTTTTACAAAATTAGACAGTCTTTATCTGTGGCTGTAAAAACAACAATATGCTGTATTTTGCGCTAGGGCTACTTGTCAGGGTGACGTAATTGCATAGAATACTATACCTAGAACATGGGCGTAGATAGAATGCCTGTGTAATAGGCTAGTGCCTAAGATTGTTAGCTAGGATTAACTAGCAGCGTGAGTAGAAGCATATTGCTGTAAACTATAGTATATCTCTGTAAACTGTAGTACGCAGCTAGGATAATTAGGAAAGGGGTGGTTTAGAAAAAGGTTGCAGTAACCTTTTTCTAGGCCCCCCCTCTAACAGAGTGAGACCTGGTGGCGCCATGCTAGGATATTAATGGCCCTGCCTCTAGACTATATGTAAGTTAGTTAAGTACTTCTAAACTTTATCTAACAGCAAGAAGATTGTTTTTTCTTCTTATTAAATTTACTATGTTATTAGGCATTTACCTGCTGCGCTAAGCTATTACAGCCTGCTATTTAGGCAAGGGGTGTAAGCGTTAGCGCATGAGATAATGTGATAAGGGGCGTGCTGTTACTACGCTAACTAGATTTAGGCAGTTATAGAATTTAAAAGTGTTAACAGGCAGCAGAAGCCTTTTAATTATTAACTATTATAACATTATTTGCATTATGCTATCTATTAATGTCCCTAAAAAGCCTCTAGGTAGGCTAAGGAAATTTCCTACAACAGCAGCAGCAGCAGATGCTAGGAAGAAACGTGATTAACAACAATACCTGCGGCAACGCCATCCTTAGGGGCTTGCTGATTTTATTGCATATGAGCCCTAGATTCCTGCAGATGTACCTACTAAGACACCTACAGAAATTGGCCTTTAGATAACTGTTTAGCTTCTAATTTCTTAGGAGGATAAACTTTGACAAACTACCTAGCAACAAAATCTGCAAACAAACTGTCTACTGCCAGCTGCACATCTAATGACCGGCGAAGATGCCGAAGTTGCTAGACAGATTTAACAGATTCAAGCAGGCGAGGGGGAGGGAGAGGGGGTGGAAGGAAGAGGAGGTGGGGGTTTTGGTATAAGTACCAGTATGTATCGCTAAACCCCCTCTCTTTGTCCGCTCCTTAATATGTATATACGTAGTAGCACACGTGACAGGTAAATTTACTGTGATAGAGCATGCGTTATAATGTAAAATGCGCTAAACCCTATACAGGATACTCTTTTAAGGTTAACGCAAAATAATTCTTACATTTTTAGCTAGGGGTTTTATTTATTGTCCTAACGTGTAGCTGAACAGCTTAGCATGGGTCTAGCTAACGTGTAGGATAAGGAGATAGCTAGGGGGTAGAGGGGGGGTTTCGGTATAGGTACCTACTTGTCACCGCTAATGCACTGACCACATATAGGCTTGGCACGCGCGCTAGCCATAAACAACTATTTGCGACTTTATTAGCAGAGCTTGCTCTGCTTATTATATTCGGGTTTGCAGAACAAAAAGTTGAGCAGAATCTCCTCTTTTGGACGCGCTAGTTAGTTAGAATTTCTTTAGATAAACCCTAGTAGCGCTATTTCTCTGTCAACTTATGTATTTCTTACATTCTTTTTTTAAAAAAATGTATACATAATATAGGTGCACCTTTCTGTTAATTTGCATGAAGTTTACTCTAGCATGCATTGTGTAAAACATGTTTACATTATAGATAGTTGCGTCTGTTCCACCTCTCTAGCCACATCAGTGTGTCGGGGATTGGCATCAGCCACATTGGTGTGTCAGGGATTGGCATCAGCCGCATCGGTGTGTCGGGGATTAGCATCAGCCGCATCGGTGTGTCAGGGATTGGCAGTTGCTCTCACACCTGTCAGATTGAAGCACTGTTTCTAGGCTTCCTGAGATGAATGATGGGTTTAGATATGATGTATGGGATGATTATTGATTGTATTGATTTATCGATCCTTTTTCTGCTCTGCTCGTGTTGCTCGGCTTTTGTTTTTCCGATCCGAGTCCCTCGCGCACTAGCCCTATGCGCGACCAGCTTGCAACATGCTGCAAAATGCTGCAACATGCTGCAAAATGCTGCAAAATGCTGCAACATGTTGCAAACTGCTGCAACATGCTGCAATTTGTTGCAACATGCTGCAATTTGTTGCAAAATGCTGCAATTTGCTGCAACATGCTGCAATTTGTTGCAAAATGCTGCAAAATGCTGCAA
>NW_022985275.1:0-7115 GCF_010093535.1 Lindgomyces ingoldianus | reverse complement strand
AATAGGGACTAAAGCGTTGCAGGCAATGCAGGCACTGCAGGCAGACGCAGGCAGTGCATGCAACGCCTGCAATGCATGCAAGTGCATGCAAAAACCATATATATAGTCTAGATCACAACTATAGTTAGAAAGTTATAATTACTATTTAGTTTATTATTAAAACTACCTCTCCCCTTGTCTTTTCTAAACTAAGAAGCTGTGACTCTAATTAACAAGGACACCGCTGCCTAGTATATCTTGCACTATATATACCTCCCTTCCTATCCCTACAGATCAGGTTTACCAAGCTCACCATACAGCTGCTAGGACAAACCACAAGCCCTGCCTACCTCTCACCCCGCATTACCCTGCACTCTGCTCAACAGACTATACACCTAATTAAGCTAAGTTCTCCTCTTTCTGCTAACAAACTACATAGGCTAACGTACTCCTAAAAATACTATTTTGCTAAAGTAAGGATTATAACAGTAATTACCACACCCCCCCTACAAAGTATAGCCACTACCACCTTAGACATTAGTATAACAGGAGCTTCAGCTGCTAGCACCAGTTAGACACCTACAGCAACTAAAGAAGCATACAATTAGCAAATACTCTACCTCTAAAATAAGCTTAAACAGCTTAAACAACACCTCTAGCTTTAAATGCAATAAGGACCCTTAAGTGTCTATTAAATCTAAGCTCTATAGCTAGAAGTAGCTAACTTTAGAAATATCTTCTAAAAAAAAACTAGTATTAAATCTAAGAAGACCCTACGCCTAGCCCCCCCTAAAGCATTTAATAGGTCTGCTAAAGATCTAAAACCCTTCTTTACTAAATACCACCTCTACATGCAATACAACAAAGGCGCCTTTAGAACTAATAAAGAAATAATCTTTTAAATAGGCCTACACTTAAAAAGATTACCTGCTATTTAGTTTTAACCCTATGCTAATAATTAGATAAGTTACAAATTAACTAGCAAACCTTTACTACTAGAAACATAAAAGGTCTTTAACAACATTAATTTATTTAAAGCAGCCCTAACTGTAATATATAGGCTAGTTAATAAAGAAAAATAAGTAGTTAACAGAATAAACGCTCTCTAACAGGGCAACAGCTCTGTCTAACAATACGCAGCCTGCTTTAGGGAACTGCTAGCCATCTGTAGATAGACTAATAAGAAAGCTGTAGGACAAATGTTCTACAAAGAACTCTTAGATATTATTAAGAACAAATTTACTTATAACAGAAAGCCTAAGAGCTTTAAGGATTACATTAAAAAAGCGCTTACCTATAATAAAAGACATACTAAGCAACATAGTAAAAAAGAAAAAGGTAGAATAACAGTAAAACCTAACTAGTTTTAAAAGAAAAAAGAAGCTCTATAGGCTAACACTAAACCTATAGACCTTAGTTACACTAAACATACGCGTAGCTTCTCTAAGAAAAAGAGCAGTACCTTTAAGAGTGTAAAGCCACCCCTAAACAAGGAACAAAAAAAGTGGCTTAAAAAGAAGGCATACCTTAACTGCAGAAAAGTAGGCCACTTTTATTAAAAATGCCTAGACTCTAAACAACTAGAGAATAAAGACAGTAAACTGTCTATAAAAGCAATGCATATAGAATAAGGCCTAACAAGGGAAGAAATCCTAGACTAGCTAGACAAACAACTCTACTAGCAATGCAAAGGCAACCACAAATCTAAAGGATGCCCTATAAAATACTAGGAAGTTAAAGTAAGAGACAACAACAAAGTCTTTAGGGCACTAGAACAAGCCGCCACCTATAAAAAATAGCAAGGCTACACCTAAGCCGCAACATACATTGCAAATATTAAAGAAGGGGAGGAAAAGTTTCCCTTAGGACAACTAATAACAGGAATCTTAGCTTAAGAGCTAAAATACTAATTCACTTATAGAGACTGCTAGAAATGCGGCGTCACCTACTGCCTAAAGGACTGTAAAAAATTAATGTATAAAATACACATTAACAACAACATTAAAACCTATAATATATTAAAGGAAATTGCCTAGACACATTACACAGTTATAAATAAAGAAAAATAATAAAAAATGTTTAAAAAGATCCTTAACAAAAAAGAGGGGCCTAATTAGCAATGCATGCTATTAATAACACCTAAACTATGTTAAGAGAGGGCTAACACTCTACCTCTAGCATTAGCTATTACCTGCAAAGACTTAGAGGCCTAACAGGACAAGGGATACTACATCTCTTATAAAAGTAAGTGTTATAACAAGTTCTAATGCACCTACTAAAGTTACCCCTTACAAATTATTAGAACTAAAGAATACCCTAGGTAGACACAAGTCTAACTAATACTAATACAAAATAACCTTAGAAAGTGCCTTTATACTTAGTATCTGTGCAGCAACAAGTACTGCATTAAACACTAGCTAACTAAACATAGGGCTAGCTAGTGGCCACACAGAACACAAAAAAACGCACCTAATAACAACACACTAGCAGGCATAACATCCACCTGCAAAATGCCACACTGCCTCCATTATAAAAACAGCATAGACCACAAACAAGAACTATAGACAGAGTGCAACAATAAAACAGCATGCATGTTCTACTACTTTTAATAAAGGGCACACTAGCAGAATAATTAAACGCTATACTACTACAAAGTTAAAGACGCCTAATGCATAGTACCTAAGTGCATAATCCTAGGACATTAAGAATACAAAGTACAACTAGATTAACTAGCAAAATACTAGAATACTAAAGACGCTGTCAAAGCAGACAACAGAATAGACTATAAAGAAACCCTCTATAAGCTCTATGTCTTTATTGCAGTAGAACAAAGACTAGGATAAAGCCTAACAACTAAAATAACTCTCACACGCCTAGGACAGAAATAAACAGGACTTGCCCTAATAGATAGCAGATGCACGTTTACTGCAATTAACTCTAGATAGGTTAACTAAAAACACATACTCTTCTAAGCAAAAAAAAAAACCCCTTTAAAGTATCCCTAGCTAATGCCTTATTAATAGAATATAGTGTAGGATAAATCTAACTTAAAACTAAAAAACTTATTACTAAAGCTGTAGAAATTAAGGACTAGATATTATTTAACATACTACTACTAAAAGGCAAATACTAAGTAATCCTAGGCTATAACTAGCTTTATAAACATAACCTAGCAATTAACTAGCAAACTATGTCCCTAACTAACCTAAGCAATTTAGAAGAAGCCTACACAACACACTACTAGCAAGAAGGACTAAAGATGTTCTCTTATTAAAAACTAGAAACCTAAGCAGTCTGCTTAATAAAAAAAGAATTAGAAAAAATCTCCTTTAAAAAATTTAAAAAAAAATAAGATCTTAACTAGATTAGAATCTACTAAATAGCGCAGAAAACTGCAAGGATACCTAAAAAATATAAAGACTACAAGGACATGTTTAAAACTCTAGAAGACCTAGGAGAACTGCTGCCACATTAACCCTAGAACCACACTATTAACCTTAAGCCAAACCCACAACTAAAAACGCACAAACTATAACCTCTAATAAAAGCCTAAAAAGAAGCTCTGTAGGAGTACATAGACTAAATATTATCTAAAGGACACATTAAAAAAAGTAACAGTTCTATAGCATTAGCAGTAACCTTTACAAAGAAAAAGAACAGTAAGGTGTAAGTATGCTAGGACTATTAAACCCTAAACAACAGCACTATAAGAGACTAATACCCCCTCTTAATTATTTAGAACATTATAAATTAACTTAAAGGAACTAAACACTTTACTAAATTTAATGTCTAAGATAGATTTAATAAAATAAGGATTAAGAAAGGACATAAATAAATAACAGCCTTTTAAACCCTAAAAAGACTATATAAACTCCTTATTATGCTATTTAGATTAACTAACGCTCTAGCAACCTTTTAGCAAGTTATTAACACAGCACTTAACCCTTACCTAGATATATTTATGCTTATATATCTAAATAACGTCCTAATATACACTAAAGAAGACAAAACAGACCACGTATTAAAGGTAAAACTTGTACTAGACTAACTTTAGTAGTACAGACTACACCTATAGTTAGAAAAATGCAAATTTAATGTATAAAAAACTAAATACCTAGGATTTATTATTAATAGCAAAAAAATAAAGATAGACCCTGCTAAAGTAACTAAGGTATTAGACTAGCCAACACCAACCTCTGTAACAGAAATTAAAGGATTTCTAGGCCTTACTAGCTACGTACAAAGAATAATTAAAGACTATTTAAAAATAGCTCTTCCTCTTACTAATGCCACCTTAAAAGAAAGAGTAACCTAGAAATTCTAATAAACAGCAGAAATAGAAAAAGCCTTTTAGAAACTAAAAAAAAAAATAACAACCTACCTTGTCCTTAAAATATACAACCCTGCTTTAGAAACAAAAGTACACACTAATGCTTTATTAAGAGCAGAAGAAGCTGCACTCTTATAGAAATAAAAAAATAGCTAATAGCACTCTATTACTTATTACTTAGCAAAGTTTACGCTACTAGAACAAAAATACACTATCCCTAACAAAGAGTTAAAAGCTATAGTAAATGCATGCAGAAGCTAAAAAGTAGAACTCTAGGGCCTTAGTTAATAATTTATAATCTACACTAACTACACAAACCTTGTTACCTTTCTTACTACTAAAAAACTCTTACTAATGCATGTATAATAGGCTATAAAACTTGCCTAGTTTAACTTTGTTATTAAACACGTAGTAAGAAGCAGCAACTAACAAGCTAACACTTTAAGTAGACGCGCAGACTATTTTAAAGCTAATAAAGAAAATTTAGAAGAATTTGCAATCTTTAAGGAAACCCTAGAGAGATTAATCTACAGAGGACCTAACTAAGAAGAACAGCTATATTTCCTAATAATAGTTAAGTAAGGGTAGAAAAACCTTATACAAGAATACTACAAAGCCCTAATGTTTAGACACCCAGGAATCAGGTCCTTACAGAAAAAGATTAAAATTACTATTCCTTATAAAATACTGTAACTAAAACACTTATATACTAAAGTCCTACAAAAATGCAACACCTGCAACAAAAACAACCCCTAGCGTTACAAGCCTTACAGACTCCTCTAATTAATAACAGCCCCTAGTTAACTATAGACTATAGTAACTATAGACTTCATCACCAGGCTACCACTGTTATAAGAACCTAGTACTAAAAGACTATGCAACATAATTGCACAAGTTATAGATAAAACTACTAAGTTTATTTACCTATAGCTATTAAAAAAAAGCATTACAGCTAAGGAGTTTATATTTAAACTAAAAAAAAATGTCTTTGCTACACATAAATACTCTAAAACTATTATCTCTAATTAAGATAAACTATTTACTAGTAAATTTTAGACAGCCTCTATTAAGCACCTTAGAATCAATTATTAACTCTTTACAGCCTACTACCCACAAACAGACAGACAAACAGAAAGAGCAAACGCAGAAGTTAAAAAACTCCTACAAAAATATATCTTGTATAAACAAACAGATTAGGCAAAATAGCTGCTAATAGTATAATTTGTTATTAACACCTCTAAATTAGCTATAACTAAAGAAACACTGTATAAAGCTAATTTTAGGTATACCCTGCAATACAAGCCCTACAGATCACAACTAACAGACCCTCTAGAAGTAATAGACAGAACAGCTAAGCTTCTAGAACTACATTAGAAACTTACTAAAGAAGCCTAATTAGCTAAAGAAATTATAAAAAAAGTAGTAAATAAAAAAAAGAAACTAGCACTAAAAATACACCTAAATAATTACATATATCTAGACATAAAGGACCTTAAGACACTAAGACTTTCTAGGAAGTTAGCAGAAAAATGCATAGAACTATACTGTGTAATATAAACACGCCCTAGTACCTACAAACTTAAGCTGCCTAAGGAAATGCAAGTACACCTCTAGTTCTATGTTTCTAAACTTAAACTTGCGCCTAAAATAATTCCCCTTACAACTACTAGCTAGAAAGAGGAAGAATAGGAATATAAAGTAAAAAGAATCTTAGACTACAAAGAAAACAAATACCTAATAAAATAAAAAGAATAGCTTACTAGCAAAAACACATAGGAACCTCTTAAAAGCCTGTTAAACACTCCTTAGGCCCTTTACAAGTACCTAGAGTCCCTTCTAAACAAAACTATCCTAGAGAAAGCTCCTTAGACTAGAAAACACTATTATTAGTTAAAGCCGCAGCAGCATTAGCTAGCTGCGATGTAGGACGTCTGCAACCCTTTAACATAGGTTAAGGAGGAGAAAGACTAGCTGCTTCTGCCTTAAGCGCTTTAAGCTTATCTAGCAATAAAAGGTCTTTTTCTAGATACTTTACTTTTTAATCCTTTAGAACCTTTAACTGTTTCTAAACCTGCTCTTGCTAAGCTGCAAAGAACTAAAGACGCCTTAAGAACTTAATACGCTTCTACATCTCTTTTTTTTTTTTCTTTTACCTCCCTCTTCTCTGCCGCCTCTAGCTCCCTGCGCAACTTCTTCTCTTCACGCTCTAAACAATCCTAGGCCGCGTTAGAAACAAAAGCGTCGCAACAACTACCCTTCTGCACACATTCTACGCACTTGTCTAATAATAAGGACATCACACAAGACAAACTATGCAACTAGTAAGGACTACAGAGACGCATCTTTATACAACAATAAAGATTAAGACAAGTAATAGTACAAAGGCAACAGGCAACAGCAGAAGTACAAGGAACCTAACAAGGCATAGTTAAAAAAGATAAGTATTAGACCAGCCTTTAAAGATAGGCACACACTAGTTAAAAAAAAAACCTAACACTTATAGCAAAAAAAACATAACAGTAAGGACACTAACTAAGAGAGAAGCCTACGTGTTACAGCTAACAGACAAACTGTAATAACCTAACTAGCTGTCCTATACAGCCTAAACAATGTCAGATAGAAGACGCTTAACCCTACACCTAACAAATTACGTGATAGAACAGATAAGAAATAGCTCTAGCTTTTAGATAAAAGCCTTGCAAAATGCATTATCTAATAGGGACTAAAGCGTTGCAGGCAATGCAGGCACTGCAGGCAGACGCAGGCAGTGCATGCAACGCCTGCAATGCATGCAAGTGCATGCAAA
>NW_022985274.1:0-7118 GCF_010093535.1 Lindgomyces ingoldianus | reverse complement strand
AATAGGGACTAAAGCGTTGCAGGCAATGCAGGCACTGCAGGCAGACGCAGGCAGTGCATGCAACGCCTGCAATGCATGCAAGTGCATGCAAAAACCATATATATAGTCTAGATCACAACTATAGTTAGAAAGTTATAATTACTATTTAGTTTATTATTAAAACTACCTCTCCCCTTGTCTTTTCTAAACTAAGAAGCTGTGACTCTAATTAACAAGGACACCGCTGCCTAGTATATCTTGCACTATATATACCTCCCTTCCTATCCCTACAGATCAGGTTTACCAAGCTCACCATACAGCTGCTAGGACAAACCACAAGCCCTGCCTACCTCTCACCCCGCATTACCCTGCACTCTGCTCAACAGACTATACACCTAATTAAGCTAAGTTCTCCTCTTTCTGCTAACAAACTACATAGGCTAACGTACTCCTAAAAATACTATTTTGCTAAAGTAAGGATTATAACAGTAATTACCACACCCCCCCTACAAAGTATAGCCACTACCACCTTAGACATTAGTATAACAGGAGCTTCAGCTGCTAGCACCAGTTAGACACCTACAGCAACTAAAGAAGCATACAATTAGCAAATACTCTACCTCTAAAATAAGCTTAAACAGCTTAAACAACACCTCTAGCTTTAAATGCAATAAGGACCCTTAAGTGTCTATTAAATCTAAGCTCTATAGCTAGAAGTAGCTAACTTTAGAAATATCTTCTAAAAAAAAACTAGTATTAAATCTAAGAAGACCCTACGCCTAGCCCCCCCTAAAGCATTTAATAGGTCTGCTAAAGATCTAAAACCCTTCTTTACTAAATACCACCTCTACATGCAATACAACAAAGGCGCCTTTAGAACTAATAAAGAAATAATCTTTTAAATAGGCCTACACTTAAAAAGATTACCTGCTATTTAGTTTTAACCCTATGCTAATAATTAGATAAGTTACAAATTAACTAGCAAACCTTTACTACTAGAAACATAAAAGGTCTTTAACAACATTAATTTATTTAAAGCAGCCCTAACTGTAATATATAGGCTAGTTAATAAAGAAAAATAAGTAGTTAACAGAATAAACGCTCTCTAACAGGGCAACAGCTCTGTCTAACAATACGCAGCCTGCTTTAGGGAACTGCTAGCCATCTGTAGATAGACTAATAAGAAAGCTGTAGGACAAATGTTCTACAAAGAACTCTTAGATATTATTAAGAACAAATTTACTTATAACAGAAAGCCTAAGAGCTTTAAGGATTACATTAAAAAAGCGCTTACCTATAATAAAAGACATACTAAGCAACATAGTAAAAAAGAAAAAGGTAGAATAACAGTAAAACCTAACTAGTTTTAAAAGAAAAAAGAAGCTCTATAGGCTAACACTAAACCTATAGACCTTAGTTACACTAAACATACGCGTAGCTTCTCTAAGAAAAAGAGCAGTACCTTTAAGAGTGTAAAGCCACCCCTAAACAAGGAACAAAAAAAGTGGCTTAAAAAGAAGGCATACCTTAACTGCAGAAAAGTAGGCCACTTTTATTAAAAATGCCTAGACTCTAAACAACTAGAGAATAAAGACAGTAAACTGTCTATAAAAGCAATGCATATAGAATAAGGCCTAACAAGGGAAGAAATCCTAGACTAGCTAGACAAACAACTCTACTAGCAATGCAAAGGCAACCACAAATCTAAAGGATGCCCTATAAAATACTAGGAAGTTAAAGTAAGAGACAACAACAAAGTCTTTAGGGCACTAGAACAAGCCGCCACCTATAAAAAATAGCAAGGCTACACCTAAGCCGCAACATACATTGCAAATATTAAAGAAGGGGAGGAAAAGTTTCCCTTAGGACAACTAATAACAGGAATCTTAGCTTAAGAGCTAAAATACTAATTCACTTATAGAGACTGCTAGAAATGCGGCGTCACCTACTGCCTAAAGGACTGTAAAAAATTAATGTATAAAATACACATTAACAACAACATTAAAACCTATAATATATTAAAGGAAATTGCCTAGACACATTACACAGTTATAAATAAAGAAAAATAATAAAAAATGTTTAAAAAGATCCTTAACAAAAAAGAGGGGCCTAATTAGCAATGCATGCTATTAATAACACCTAAACTATGTTAAGAGAGGGCTAACACTCTACCTCTAGCATTAGCTATTACCTGCAAAGACTTAGAGGCCTAACAGGACAAGGGATACTACATCTCTTATAAAAGTAAGTGTTATAACAAGTTCTAATGCACCTACTAAAGTTACCCCTTACAAATTATTAGAACTAAAGAATACCCTAGGTAGACACAAGTCTAACTAATACTAATACAAAATAACCTTAGAAAGTGCCTTTATACTTAGTATCTGTGCAGCAACAAGTACTGCATTAAACACTAGCTAACTAAACATAGGGCTAGCTAGTGGCCACACAGAACACAAAAAAACGCACCTAATAACAACACACTAGCAGGCATAACATCCACCTGCAAAATGCCACACTGCCTCCATTATAAAAACAGCATAGACCACAAACAAGAACTATAGACAGAGTGCAACAATAAAACAGCATGCATGTTCTACTACTTTTAATAAAGGGCACACTAGCAGAATAATTAAACGCTATACTACTACAAAGTTAAAGACGCCTAATGCATAGTACCTAAGTGCATAATCCTAGGACATTAAGAATACAAAGTACAACTAGATTAACTAGCAAAATACTAGAATACTAAAGACGCTGTCAAAGCAGACAACAGAATAGACTATAAAGAAACCCTCTATAAGCTCTATGTCTTTATTGCAGTAGAACAAAGACTAGGATAAAGCCTAACAACTAAAATAACTCTCACACGCCTAGGACAGAAATAAACAGGACTTGCCCTAATAGATAGCAGATGCACGTTTACTGCAATTAACTCTAGATAGGTTAACTAAAAACACATACTCTTCTAAGCAAAAAAAAAAACCCCTTTAAAGTATCCCTAGCTAATGCCTTATTAATAGAATATAGTGTAGGATAAATCTAACTTAAAACTAAAAAACTTATTACTAAAGCTGTAGAAATTAAGGACTAGATATTATTTAACATACTACTACTAAAAGGCAAATACTAAGTAATCCTAGGCTATAACTAGCTTTATAAACATAACCTAGCAATTAACTAGCAAACTATGTCCCTAACTAACCTAAGCAATTTAGAAGAAGCCTACACAACACACTACTAGCAAGAAGGACTAAAGATGTTCTCTTATTAAAAACTAGAAACCTAAGCAGTCTGCTTAATAAAAAAAGAATTAGAAAAAATCTCCTTTAAAAAATTTAAAAAAAAATAAGATCTTAACTAGATTAGAATCTACTAAATAGCGCAGAAAACTGCAAGGATACCTAAAAAATATAAAGACTACAAGGACATGTTTAAAACTCTAGAAGACCTAGGAGAACTGCTGCCACATTAACCCTAGAACCACACTATTAACCTTAAGCCAAACCCACAACTAAAAACGCACAAACTATAACCTCTAATAAAAGCCTAAAAAGAAGCTCTGTAGGAGTACATAGACTAAATATTATCTAAAGGACACATTAAAAAAAGTAACAGTTCTATAGCATTAGCAGTAACCTTTACAAAGAAAAAGAACAGTAAGGTGTAAGTATGCTAGGACTATTAAACCCTAAACAACAGCACTATAAGAGACTAATACCCCCTCTTAATTATTTAGAACATTATAAATTAACTTAAAGGAACTAAACACTTTACTAAATTTAATGTCTAAGATAGATTTAATAAAATAAGGATTAAGAAAGGACATAAATAAATAACAGCCTTTTAAACCCTAAAAAGACTATATAAACTCCTTATTATGCTATTTAGATTAACTAACGCTCTAGCAACCTTTTAGCAAGTTATTAACACAGCACTTAACCCTTACCTAGATATATTTATGCTTATATATCTAAATAACGTCCTAATATACACTAAAGAAGACAAAACAGACCACGTATTAAAGGTAAAACTTGTACTAGACTAACTTTAGTAGTACAGACTACACCTATAGTTAGAAAAATGCAAATTTAATGTATAAAAAACTAAATACCTAGGATTTATTATTAATAGCAAAAAAATAAAGATAGACCCTGCTAAAGTAACTAAGGTATTAGACTAGCCAACACCAACCTCTGTAACAGAAATTAAAGGATTTCTAGGCCTTACTAGCTACGTACAAAGAATAATTAAAGACTATTTAAAAATAGCTCTTCCTCTTACTAATGCCACCTTAAAAGAAAGAGTAACCTAGAAATTCTAATAAACAGCAGAAATAGAAAAAGCCTTTTAGAAACTAAAAAAAAAAATAACAACCTACCTTGTCCTTAAAATATACAACCCTGCTTTAGAAACAAAAGTACACACTAATGCTTTATTAAGAGCAGAAGAAGCTGCACTCTTATAGAAATAAAAAAATAGCTAATAGCACTCTATTACTTATTACTTAGCAAAGTTTACGCTACTAGAACAAAAATACACTATCCCTAACAAAGAGTTAAAAGCTATAGTAAATGCATGCAGAAGCTAAAAAGTAGAACTCTAGGGCCTTAGTTAATAATTTATAATCTACACTAACTACACAAACCTTGTTACCTTTCTTACTACTAAAAAACTCTTACTAATGCATGTATAATAGGCTATAAAACTTGCCTAGTTTAACTTTGTTATTAAACACGTAGTAAGAAGCAGCAACTAACAAGCTAACACTTTAAGTAGACGCGCAGACTATTTTAAAGCTAATAAAGAAAATTTAGAAGAATTTGCAATCTTTAAGGAAACCCTAGAGAGATTAATCTACAGAGGACCTAACTAAGAAGAACAGCTATATTTCCTAATAATAGTTAAGTAAGGGTAGAAAAACCTTATACAAGAATACTACAAAGCCCTAATGTTTAGACACCCAGGAATCAGGTCCTTACAGAAAAAGATTAAAATTACTATTCCTTATAAAATACTGTAACTAAAACACTTATATACTAAAGTCCTACAAAAATGCAACACCTGCAACAAAAACAACCCCTAGCGTTACAAGCCTTACAGACTCCTCTAATTAATAACAGCCCCTAGTTAACTATAGACTATAGTAACTATAGACTTCATCACCAGGCTACCACTGTTATAAGAACCTAGTACTAAAAGACTATGCAACATAATTGCACAAGTTATAGATAAAACTACTAAGTTTATTTACCTATAGCTATTAAAAAAAAGCATTACAGCTAAGGAGTTTATATTTAAACTAAAAAAAAATGTCTTTGCTACACATAAATACTCTAAAACTATTATCTCTAATTAAGATAAACTATTTACTAGTAAATTTTAGACAGCCTCTATTAAGCACCTTAGAATCAATTATTAACTCTTTACAGCCTACTACCCACAAACAGACAGACAAACAGAAAGAGCAAACGCAGAAGTTAAAAAACTCCTACAAAAATATATCTTGTATAAACAAACAGATTAGGCAAAATAGCTGCTAATAGTATAATTTGTTATTAACACCTCTAAATTAGCTATAACTAAAGAAACACTGTATAAAGCTAATTTTAGGTATACCCTGCAATACAAGCCCTACAGATCACAACTAACAGACCCTCTAGAAGTAATAGACAGAACAGCTAAGCTTCTAGAACTACATTAGAAACTTACTAAAGAAGCCTAATTAGCTAAAGAAATTATAAAAAAAGTAGTAAATAAAAAAAAGAAACTAGCACTAAAAATACACCTAAATAATTACATATATCTAGACATAAAGGACCTTAAGACACTAAGACTTTCTAGGAAGTTAGCAGAAAAATGCATAGAACTATACTGTGTAATATAAACACGCCCTAGTACCTACAAACTTAAGCTGCCTAAGGAAATGCAAGTACACCTCTAGTTCTATGTTTCTAAACTTAAACTTGCGCCTAAAATAATTCCCCTTACAACTACTAGCTAGAAAGAGGAAGAATAGGAATATAAAGTAAAAAGAATCTTAGACTACAAAGAAAACAAATACCTAATAAAATAAAAAGAATAGCTTACTAGCAAAAACACATAGGAACCTCTTAAAAGCCTGTTAAACACTCCTTAGGCCCTTTACAAGTACCTAGAGTCCCTTCTAAACAAAACTATCCTAGAGAAAGCTCCTTAGACTAGAAAACACTATTATTAGTTAAAGCCGCAGCAGCATTAGCTAGCTGCGATGTAGGACGTCTGCAACCCTTTAACATAGGTTAAGGAGGAGAAAGACTAGCTGCTTCTGCCTTAAGCGCTTTAAGCTTATCTAGCAATAAAAGGTCTTTTTCTAGATACTTTACTTTTTAATCCTTTAGAACCTTTAACTGTTTCTAAACCTGCTCTTGCTAAGCTGCAAAGAACTAAAGACGCCTTAAGAACTTAATACGCTTCTACATCTCTTTTTTTTTTTTCTTTTACCTCCCTCTTCTCTGCCGCCTCTAGCTCCCTGCGCAACTTCTTCTCTTCACGCTCTAAACAATCCTAGGCCGCGTTAGAAACAAAAGCGTCGCAACAACTACCCTTCTGCACACATTCTACGCACTTGTCTAATAATAAGGACATCACACAAGACAAACTATGCAACTAGTAAGGACTACAGAGACGCATCTTTATACAACAATAAAGATTAAGACAAGTAATAGTACAAAGGCAACAGGCAACAGCAGAAGTACAAGGAACCTAACAAGGCATAGTTAAAAAAGATAAGTATTAGACCAGCCTTTAAAGATAGGCACACACTAGTTAAAAAAAAAACCTAACACTTATAGCAAAAAAAACATAACAGTAAGGACACTAACTAAGAGAGAAGCCTACGTGTTACAGCTAACAGACAAACTGTAATAACCTAACTAGCTGTCCTATACAGCCTAAACAATGTCAGATAGAAGACGCTTAACCCTACACCTAACAAATTACGTGATAGAACAGATAAGAAATAGCTCTAGCTTTTAGATAAAAGCCTTGCAAAATGCATTATCTAATAGGGACTAAAGCGTTGCAGGCAATGCAGGCACTGCAGGCAGACGCAGGCAGTGCATGCAACGCCTGCAATGCATGCAAGTGCATGCAAAAAC
>NW_022985273.1:5664-7163 GCF_010093535.1 Lindgomyces ingoldianus | reverse complement strand
GATCAGCCCACCAGAGCCGAGCCACTGCTTTACCTGTTTAGCGCGATTGGGGACGTTAGCGTGATAGTATTCGCATCCAAGCTCTTCTGCTATCCTCTGACACTGTTCCTTGCTGCGGCAGTACACCACGCCCTTCTCTCCTGTCGCAAGCAACGACGACTGCCGCCGTGAGCCTACCGCGAGCGCTGTCTCCTCTAGCTTGCCGGCTTAACACCACAACACAAAGTATCGCGTGTTCGGCCGGACAGTGCTAGCGCGCACGTACGTTGCACACCGAACCAGCATGCCAGCCTCCAGTTCGCACTCTCGTGATGGCGGAAGCGTCGCCGTGAGCAGTACTATCGGGCACGGTAGCAACCGCAGATTCTTCAGTTTCGCCAGCTTCTGCCGCCAGTGGCTCGCTGTGAAGATAAGATGACACTCGTCTACTACCACCCGCCGCAGCATCCCCTTTGTGCTTAGCATAGTTCCCTTTGCTTGTGATATCGCCTGCAGCATCAGCGCTAACCACAACTACAGCAGCCAGGTTAGTCTCGCCATGCTTCCACTCAATACAGTTGATTCCGCACTTCTGCATACAGTCTACTGTGTTGTTAATAAGCTCTCAATACGGAACAACAACCACAGTAACGCCGGCATTGTCCATGCACGCTGGCACAGTAAACAGCAAGCTCTTGCCTCCGCCTGTTGGAAGCACAACCACAAGCGGCGTCTGACTGTTGAGTACAGCATGCAATGCCTGCTCTTGCTCCACAGACCGAAAGCTAATCTCCTGTTGCCTAACCACCTGCTGCATTGCCTTCTTAATAGCTTTGTCTTGATTGTCTTGCACGCAAATCCTCTGAGGCTGTAGTCCTAGCTCTTTCTCCCTGCTCTTGCTGCTAATGTCTTGCTCTCGCGTTTGCTTTGTTCTATAACAGCCTAATTCCCTCTTATTTTCCTTCTCTTTCTCCTTCTCCTTGCGTCCCCCTTCCACTTCCTCCTCTTGCTGCACTACCCCAAACCTACTATCAAGTCCTAAGAAGCGGTGCCACATTGTGCTAAGAGGTCGAAACGCCTCAATAGAGCGCGAGCTAAGATGCTTGACAATGTCAATCAGCACACTATAGTTCACTAAACCTATAACTGTCGTCCGCGAGTTTTATAGCTCTACTAAGTCCTTGCCTTCTTCGTCCACCTCAGCTTCTTTAATCTCCCCAACATCATCCTAATACCCTTTGCTAAACAAGTGCCTAACCGCAACTCGCCTAATGCCAACAGCTGTGTACTAGTAGTCCTGTGTGTGTAGCTTAACGCCTAGTCTCTTGCCTGTCTCTTGCTTCAGCGCCCGCGTCAGATAGTCTGTTGACCACGGCCCTTGCTCGTTCGCCTAGATGTAGTCAATGCGTCCTTCGCTGAGCACCTGCACCCAGAGATACTCCTGGAATGGCCGCAAGTATACCAAGTAGATGGCCATGACCTGCCCCAGCCGCGGCGGAAGAAAACGCGGAACCACCTTT
>NW_022985273.1:1910-3019 GCF_010093535.1 Lindgomyces ingoldianus | reverse complement strand
GCAGGGGCAAGTTTAAGTTAAAGCCTAAAAGTTTGCCTACTATTATAATAGGATCTAGGCACAGGATGGGGGACGGATTCCAGGGGTTCTGTTTGACGGATTCCAGTCGTTCGCTGCTCGCTTAGGCGACGCGCTAAACGGAATAAGGAAGTTAGGGTTACGGAAAGCCAGCGATCCGTGGCCATATATCGGATAGGCGCTTTCCTCTACCACGGTTTTCTTTACCGCATCTTTCTCTAACTTTCTTAACAATATTTTCATTACACTATGTTTTTTATAACACGATGTTTTTCTTTATACTATATCTTTTGTTATAATATACTTACTTTTACATTATCTATATTTCTTTTTTCTTACTATATTATACTATACTTTTTCTTTTATTATGTTTTTCTTTACACTATACTTTTTTTTTATATTTAACTTTTTTAATACTTTATATTTCTTTCTACTATACTTTTTTTATACTTTATAATTATTTATACTTTATTTATATATAATACTTTTTTTATATACTTTACTTTTTTTCTTACTTATATTTTTATACTACTTTTTTTATTCTACTTTATTTATTTTACGCTATGCTTTTCTTTATTTTATATTTTTATATACTATGTTTTTATTTATGCTTTATTCTTTTCTATTCTATACTTTTTTATCTACTTTATTTTTTTAATATACTTTTTTTTATACTTTATAATTCTTTATAACTTTATTTTTTATATTTTATTTTTATTTATACTTTATTTATATATAATACTTTTCTTATATACTTTACTTTATTTATTTTACGCTATGCTTTTCTTTATTCTATATTTTTTATATACTATGTTTTTATTTATACTATGTTTTTCTATCTACTATATTCTTTTCTACTCTATACTTTTTTATATGCTATATTTCTTTAAACTATATTTTTATAATAATTTTTTTTACTATATTTTTTTTCTATTATAATACTATTATTTATACTATATCTTTTCTTATAATATATTCTATTATATTTTATAAACTTTTATTTACTAACTTTACTACTTTACTTATATTTTTTTCTTTATAATATTTTTTAATACTATATATTTCTTTATACTAAACTTCTTTTATACTAT
>NW_022985273.1:0-1900 GCF_010093535.1 Lindgomyces ingoldianus | reverse complement strand
TATATACTTTTATACTTTTTATATGTTTATTTTTTTACTTTACTACTTTATTTACATTTCTTTTTATACTATATTTCTTTATACTAAACTTCTTTTATACTATGCTTTTTTAAACTTTATTATGTTTTATACTATGTTTTTTTTATACTATTTTTTCTTTTTTATATTTTATTTTTACTTTATTTTTATTTATACTTTAATTTTTTATACTATAACTATCTTTTTATTATATCTTTATACTATCTTTTTCTTTTTATACTATACTTTTTTATACTATACTTGTTTTTTTTTCTATTATGTTTTTATTTTATTATATACTTTAACTTTAACTTTTAATTATGTATACTATATTACTTTTCTTTACTATCTTTTTTTTACTATATTTTTTATCTTTTTTAATACTATTTTTTATTATATTATCTTTTTTTCTACTATTTTATATAATATGTTTTTTATACTATGCTTACTTTTATTTATATTATATATATTTCTTTTTATGCTCTATTCTTCTCTATGTTATACTTTTTTATTACTATATTATACTATATTTTTTTTTATATTTTTTTCTAACTATACTTTTTCTTTTACTATTTTTTTACTATTCTTTTACTATTCTTTTACTTTGTTTTTTATCTACTATATTTTTCTTTACTATATTTTTTTTGCTATATTTTTTTTATACTATACTTTTTTTATACTATACTTTTTTTTACACTTTTTTATACTTTTTATATTATGTTTTATTTTATAACATTTTTAATTTTAATATTTTTAATGCTATATATTTCTTTATTTTATATCTTTTTTATACTATATTTTTTTAATGCTATTTTTCTATATACTAATATTTTATCTTTACTATTTTTTATACTTTATTTTACTTTATTTTATATCTTTTTATTCTATATTTTACTATACACTATACTTTTTTTATACTATATAAATTTCTTTACTATATTTCTTTATACTATATGTTTTTTTATAAAATTAGTTTTTTTATACTATTTTTTATACTTTTTATATTCTTTATTTTATTTTTTATAACTTTTTATACTATTTTATTTTAATACTATGTTTTTTTTATATAATATCTTTTTTATTTTATACTTTACTATATGCTACATTTTTTTAATTATATTTTAATTTATACTATATTTTATAGCATATGTTATACTATATTCTCTAGTACTATATCTTACTATATACTATATCTTTTTTACTATGCTTTTTTTATACTATATCTTTTTTATGCTATTTTTTTATACTATACCTTTTTCTATATAGCATTTTTTTACATTATTTATGTTATACTATACTTTATTTTATACTTTATTTATCTTTTTTCTTTTGTTTTTCTACTACTATAACTTTTTATTTTATATATATTTTATTATTATTATAGCTTTATTTAATAGATATATTTTTATTTTACATTTAAACTTACTTTTATAGCTTTACTTAATTTAAATTTTATAATTATTTTTATTATTTTTTATATTTTAATAGCTTTTTTAATCTTTTATTATATTTTACTATATTTTACTATAATGTACTATTATTTACTATAATATACTCTAGTTTACTATAATATGCTATAATTTACTATAATCTACTATAGTTTACTATAATATTCTATAATCTACTTAAATCTACTATTATCTACTACTATCTTTTTAATTTACTCTAGCTTAGTAAAAGTTACTATAATTATACTATTGTAATATATTTAAATTCTTTAGTATTAACTATACTTTATAGTAATTTATTTTTATTTACTATATTTAGCTTTTATTTACTATAGCATATTATAATTTACTAGTACATGCTTTAATTCGCTTTAATTTTATATAATATACTATAATGTATAATTATTTAAAGCGATTTACTATAAATTACTGTA
>NW_022985272.1:0-7296 GCF_010093535.1 Lindgomyces ingoldianus | reverse complement strand
GCCTAATAGCCTGTACGTAGGACTGTACACCCTACTAGATTAGCCCCTACTACCTGTCCTACTTCCCCTAGGAACATTATAAGACCTAAGTGCTTTTTAAAGTAAAAATTATAACATTAAACACTACTTCTTTTAAAAAGTATAGCAACTTTTTAACATAATTTAGATTCTAACATAGCCTACGCTGTGCTATCTAGATCTACAGAAGTTCCTACCTAAAGTAAAGCTGTTCTAGCAGAACAGATTAACTCTATCTAGGACAACATTAAGAAACTCTAGCAGATTAGTAATAAAGTTAGTAAATTATTAAAACTTAAGCAGAAGATAGCTAACCTCTGTAAAGAAAAAACTATAAATTTATAAAACCCTCTACTTTTTATTAATCCCTATAAAGCTACTACCTAAGCCTATTAGATACATAAATTATAAGTAGAACTAGTAAAGGTCTAAAACATCTTAATAGACAAAGTAAGTGTTGCAGCTAAGAAGGCTTTAAAACTAGCCCTTTTAAAGTTTTTTAAAAAATTATTAAAAGACCTCTAACTATTTTTTACCTAATGCCACCTTTACATGCAGTATAATAAAAGAGCATTTTAGACTAACATAAAAATAATTTCCTAAATAGGATTACACTTAGAAGGCTTTTCTATAATTTAGTTCTAACTCTACGCTAATAACTAGATAGACTTTAAAGCTAATAGCGCCCTACTTAATTTTAAAATAAAGGAAGTATTTAGTAGTGTTAAAAATTTTAAGGCAGCTCTATTAGCTATTTATAGGACCTTAGATAAAAAAAGAATTATAGCTAACTAACTAAATAATATAAGGCAGGGCAGTAGACTAGTCTAGAACTATGCAGCGTGTTTTAGGGAGCAAATAGCTATCTGCAGATAGAATAACTAGAAAGCCCTATGCTACATGTTTTATAATAGACTAAATAAAAAAGTAAAAGATAAGTTTATACACATAGACTAACTAACTACTTTTAAAGACTACATTAAGAAAGCTACAACCTATAATAATTATTATAGAGAATGTAAAAGAGAAAAAAAATTAAAGAGAACTTTTTAAAAACTAGAATTTGTCTCTAGGAAAAAGAAGCTTTTATAATATAATAAAAAACTAATAAACTTTAGTTATGTAAAGCATACATAAAGCTCCCCCTCTAAGAAAAGCTAAGTTCTAGGATGTAATAGGCTGCTTTTAACAAAGAAGTAATAAAAATAGCTAAAGAATAAGGCCTACCTAAACTGTAAAAAAGTAGAATATTTCTGCTAAAATTACCTAGACTTTTAAAAAAGGAAGAATAAAGATACTACTGTAATAATAAAAGCTATTACTGCTAAATATAGCTTTATAGATAAGGAAATATAAGAAAGACTAAATAATAGACTCTACTAGTAATATAAAGAAAACTACTCTTTAAACAACTACCCTAAAGCATATTAGAAGGTAGTTATTTAAAATTTTAGTAGCCTTAATATAGTGTTACAGAACCTTGTAATTCTTAAAAAATATAAAGAAAAGACTTAGATCTAGGGATACATTATAAATGTCTAGAAAAAAGAAAAATAGTTCCCCCTCTAAGACTAGACCTTTAGTACTTTAGTAAGAGAGCTTTCCTAACAGTTTTAGAAATGCAGGTGCTAGAAGTGCAGGTTACTATATAACTACTTAAGTAACTGTATAGTCTTGCTTTACTAAATAAACATTAGCAATAACTACTTAATGTTTAATATTATATAAAAAATAGCTAAAGTTAAATATAATATTATAAATAAAAAAAAGTAATAGTAATTTTTTACTAAGATTAAAGATTAAAAGCTAGAATAGTTAGGTAAACCTGCTAGGTTTAAGGTACTATAACTAGCGCCTAAGAAACCTAAGACACTGCTCTTAAGCCTAGTAATCTCTAGAAAAGCTTTTACAGTATAATAAAATTATAGATAATGTGTCCTCTGCAGAAGCAGCACTTATAGCACAAGCAAGTGCTAATAGAAAGAGCACCCTGTACAGCTAGTACAAATAAAAGAATATTCTTAGTAGACTTAGAAAAGTCCTTTTAACATGTTACATAGACCTAACAATTGTCTATACCCCTAGTACTAGTGTACACAACAATACTGTGTTAAACACTAGAATAATAAACATTAAGCAGAATAGTAGCCTACATAGGAAAAGAACTATAATAGTTGCTTATAGCAAGAAATAGCCTTAGCCTGTAAAACTATAAATTATTACACTTGTTAAATAGCTCCCCCTTATAAGCAAGAACTATAGATAAAGTGTAATAAATAAAAAAACTGCAGGTTCTACTACTTTTAGTAGAAGGCAGTAAGAAAAGAAGACTACTTAATGTTACATTATCTAGTTAAAGATTATAAATGTAAAGCAGCTAACTGCTATAATTAAAAATATTAAATTTATAAAAAAAAAAAAAATAAATTTAATAATAACTTATAAAACATTAATCTTTATTCTTTTTTTAATAAAGAAGTTAAACATAACATATCTACTGTCGGTTGACCTGGGTTCGATCGAACGAACGTACGCCCAAGGGGCGTACCAAGAGGTGAGCAGGCAACACAATGTATTGATTCTGGTGACGGCTGCCATCCTAAGTACGTTGGGATGGCTGGTTTTATACTGGCCCCCTGCCAAGCCCGCACAGATATCACGTGAGATAAGCTTACGTGATATCCACACAGAGTTGGATCAATATACCTGTGATTAACGTTCGGACATCTACAGTAATTATAGTAGGGTAAGGGGTAGGACACAGCCTAACAACTACCTTTATGTATAAAGGATAGCCTAGATTAGCCTTTATAGATAGCAGATGCACCTTTACTGCTATAGATAAGAATTAAGTAGATAAGTAAGGTATACTATTTTATATAAAAAAGAACCTGTTTAAGGTAACCTTTACTAACACATTATTAATTAAGTATAGTAGGGGATAAATTAACTTAGAAACTTATAAAAAGGACTTTAAGACCTCTAACATAAAAGATTAGAGATCTATAAACATACTTAAACTAGAAGGTAAATATAATGTAATTTTAGGCTATAATTAGCTTAGAACTTACAATTCTGTAATTAATTAGAGAACTATAACTATAGAAACTCTTAATAACCACGCACGCATAACCTAGTTAGCATGCTATAATAACAAATGCCTAGTCTATAAATAAGCTAAGCAGGGTAGCAGTTACTACTCTAAGAAAAGAAAGCTTTAGAAATTCCCTTACTAGAAGCTAAAAGCTTAAGTAATAAGAATAATAAAAAAAAAACTTAAAAAAGTCTCTTATAAAAAAATTAAAGCAGATAAGGATGTAGAATAAATTAGTGTTATATAAGTCTAAAAAGAAGGTTAAATTCTGCTTAAATACAAAGACTATAAGGACATGTTTAAAACACTAAAAGACCCTAGAGAACTACTACTGCACTAGCCTTAGGACTACGCTATTAACTTAATAAAAGATTATAACCTAAAAACACATAAGCTCTGCCCCTTAACTAGGGCATAAAAGAAGGCTTTGTAAGAGTATGTTAATAGAATGTTAGCATAAGGCTATATCTAAAAAAGTTATAGTCTTATAGCCTTAGCAGTAGTCTTTGCAAAAAAGAAAGAAGAAAAAATATAAGTCTGTTAGGACTATAAGACCCTAAATAATAACATAATCTAAAATTAGTTTTCTCTACTAATTATATAAGACATTATAAACTAACTAAAAGGAACCTAGTACTTTATAAAGTTTAATATACAAGACAGATTTAATAAAATAAGGATATAAAAAGAAGATAAGTAGCTTACAGTGTTTAGAACTCTATAGGGGCTTTATAAATTATTAGTAATGCTGTTTAGCTTAATAAACGCCCTAGCAACATTCTAGTAAATTATTAATACAGCTCTTAACTCTTATCTAGATGTCTTTACTCTAGTATATTTAGATAACGTCCTTATCTATTTAAAAGATACCCTAGAAGACTATATATAGAAGGTATAAAAAGTTTTAGAACAGCTTAGGAAGTACAGACTTTACCTACAGCTCTTTAAATATAAGTTTTATGTTACTAAAATAAAATACTTAAAATTTATAATTAATAAAAAAGAAATAAAGATTAACTTAGCTAAAGTATAAAAAGTACTAGAGTAGCTAGAACTTATAATAGTTAAGAAAGTAAAAGGATTTCTAGGACTATTAGGCTACATTAGATAAATAATTAAGGACTATTTAAAAATTGCTATACTATTAACAAACACTATAACTAAGGAACAGGCAATAGTAAAGTTTATCTAAACCCCTAAAATAAATAAAGCATTTATAACACTAAAATAAGCTATAACAGATAAACTAGTCTTAAGAATGTACAACCTATAATTAGAAACAAAGATCTACACAGACGCATCCCTTAGAGCTAGCAGAGCTGCGTTATACTAAAAGCAGGAAGACAGAAAATAGCACCTAGTTGCGTACTACTCTGCTAAGTTCTTAGGTCCTAAAGCAGGCTACAGCATACCTAACAAAGAGCTAAAAGCAATATTAAATGCTGTAAAAGTATAGGCTACAGAGCTACATAAAATAGTAAAGCTATTTAATATTATAACTAACTATATAAATTTAGTTATGTTCTTGTTAGTAAAGAAACTATTACTAATGCACATAAAATAAGTAATAGAACTTGCATAGTTTAACTATATTATTAAGCATATGCTTAGAGCATAAAACTAGTAAGCTAACACTCTTAGCTAAAAACTAAACTACTTTAATAAAAAAAAGAAAGGAACTAAAAAGTTTACACTCTTTAAGAAAACTAATAAAAAATAGGTCTATAATAGACCTTAACTTATAAAAGAATTTTACATGCTTATAGCTAGTAAGTAAGGATAGAAGAACCTAATTTAAGAATATTATAAATCTCTAATGTTTAGACATCTAGGAATAGGCACCTTTTAGAAGAAGCTAAGGGCTGCTATACTATAATAAATACTAAAAGTAAAGCAACTATGTATAAAAGTGCTTAGAGAATGCAATACCTGTAATAAAAATAACTTAAAAAGGCATAAGGCCTATAAATATCTCTAACTAATTAAAGCACTAAAGCTACTATAGATAATAATTATAATAGACTTTATTACAGAATTACCCCTATCTAAAGAACTAAGAATAGATAAGATGTGCAACATAATTATAGTAGCTCTAGATAAAACTACTAAGTATCTATATACTTAGCCCTTAGAAAAAATAATAATAGCTAAAGAATTTATTTATAAATTAAAGCAAAATATAATATTAGTATATAGATGCCTTAAGATTATTATCTTTAACTAAAATAAGCTATTTACTAGCAGTTTTTAGAAAGCAGTAATGCAGCACCTTAGCATAGCATATAAGCTATTAATAGCCTACTACCTACAGACAGACAGACAGACTAAAAAAGTAAATGCAGAAATAGAAAAATATTTAAAAAAGTATATTTTCTATACTTAGAATAACTAGCTAGAATAGCTTCTAATAGCATAGTTAGTAATTAATAACATAGAATTAGCTATAATAAAAAAAACACTATATAAAGCTAATTTTAGATATAACTTATACTTTATGTTACATAAAAGTTAACTTATAGACCTATAAGAATTAATAGACTAGCTAACAGACCTATGTTAAATACATAAAAGGTTAGCTATAGAAGCAAGGTCTAGCAGAGTAATAATAAAAAAGTATGTAAATAAATTATAACAACTAGGACTAGAAATTTACTTAGAAGACTATGTGTATTTTAACACTAAGAATCTTAAGATACCTAGGCCTTCTAGAAAGCTAGTAGAAAAAAAGATAGAACTATATAAAGTCCTTTAGACCTAACAAGACAACTGCAAGCTTAAGCTTTCTCTATATATAAAGATATACCTATAGTTCTACATCTCTAGACTAAAAAAAGCACTTAAGGAAGTCCTCTTATCTACTTAAAAATAAAAGGATAAAGAAGTAGAATATAAAGTTAAATATATTATTAGTAATTAAAAAAACTAAAAGGAATTTTTAGTAAAATAAAAAAAGTAGCTTACTAGTAAAAACACATAAGAACTAGCTAAGAATTTAAAGAACATGCAGCTGTTAGTATAAAAGTACTTTTAAGCTTATCTAAAAAAAACTAGCTAGGTAATAAGGCACCTATATTAAAAGGAACAGCTATGTTATTACTAGATAGTAGTAGCCTTTAGAGACAAGTCTTAGCTAATAATAGTTAAGAAAAGAAATAGCTTTTTACTTTAGCCTTAAAAGCTTTTATCTTGTTTAAGGAAAATAAATCCCTTTCTAAGTACTTTACACAACAAGCCTCTAATAGATCTAACAACTTTTAAATATAATCTTATTTAGAACACTTTTTATCTATTACTTTTAAAGTCTTCTAAACTTAACGCGACATCTAGTTACTAAGCTTCTACTTATAAGCCTTTATAACAGAAGCCTTTTAAAGGAGTGTTTTCTGTTCTTTCTCTAACTAATTTTATGCAGCATTAGAAATAAAAGTGTTACACTTATTATGTTTTCTTACACACTTAACGTAACTGTCTAAGGATAAAGTTAACACATAAGACAACTCTAAAAATTAGTAAGCGCTATAGAGCCTTATTTTTATCTAACAAAGAGAATTAAAATAATAAGTAACATAAAAATAGTAAAATAAGCAAGACTAATAAGCTATTTAGTATAAAATAAATAGATGTTAGGAATGCCTTTTAGCAGGTAAGTGCTTACCTTATAAATAAACTCTTACTAACACAGTTATGTAAGTAGAGCAGCAAGGACGCTGCTAGGGAGAGGGGGCAGCGTGTTACAGTCTATAGTTAGACCAGCGTAACCCCACCAGCAGTGCTCCACAACCTAGCTGGATTAGGGCAGGGCTCGCTTACAAACTAGTTAGAGGACACAGAGGCAGCACAGCTTCCTAAGATCATAGAAGAATGCTCTGTCTAATAGGGAGGCAGGCTGCATGTTACTAGAAGTTTAAGGGAGCTTAAGGAGCTCTCCTTAGCAAACTCTTATAAACTCTACTAACTCCCCTTAGCATCTCTAACACATGTATATAGTTCCTACATTAAATAACTTTTAGAAGGTGTGTTTAATATTTAGTTTATTCTTTATATAAACTAAGTAGCATTTAGCTTTCTAAAAAGCTGTAATACTATCTATATATCTTACACTATATATACCTCTAACCCTGTCTAATAGGACTGTTTAACCTTAGCCTCTTTACTGCTGTACATAGGGCAAACTATAATCTAGT
>NW_022985271.1:6943-7817 GCF_010093535.1 Lindgomyces ingoldianus | reverse complement strand
TGGTGGTGGTAGTGGTGGTGGTGGTAGTCGTAGTTGCGGTGATGGTGGTAGTTGAAGTCGTGGTCGACAGTCGGGGCTGGTAGCTGCTGTGCGAACTGCAGAGTCTGTGCGCGCGTCGCTGCAAAGGAAAATCAAAATCTACTGCGCAGTCGCTAGGCTAAGGTATTAATGTCCTAGGCACAGCTAGAAGGTGGAAAAACCTATTGTGTTAGTGATTGTTGTGGTTGTTGTGGTTTTATTGTCGTGGTCTGCGGGCGCAGGCTTGTCGCTAGGGCGCAAACTGCAGAGCCTGTGCGCGTTTCCTAGCAAAAGGAATAATAAAATTAACAGCGCTGTCGCTGCGCTAGAGAATTAATGCCATGAGCCCAGCTAGGAAGTAGAGAGCTGTGTTGTCGGTCATGGTTGTTGTTGTGGTCGCTGGGTTAGGTGGTGGTCTGCGGGCGGGGCGCTGGTAGCTGGTGCGGCAATGCGCGCGCGCGATGCCTGCGCGCGCAGGAAAATCAAAATCCACCGCGCAGTTAGGGTTGCGGCAAAACACCACCACATCTGTACATTTTTGCAAAAAAAACCCTGGCGGGGGCAAGTTTAGGTTAAAGCCTAAAAGTTTGCCTACTATTATAATAGGATCTAGGCACAGGATGGGGGACGGATTCCAGGGGTTCTGTTTGACGGATTCCAGTCGTTCGCTGCTCGCTTAGGCGACGCGCTAAACGGAATAAGGAAGTTAGGGTTACGGAAAGCCAGCGATCCGTGGCCATATATTGGATAGGATCACGTATCTATGTCACATGATGCTCGTGCGCGAACCTCTGTGCGCGAACATCTAGATATCCCCCTTTTCCTCTGTACGGAGGAAAGACAAGAGCAATAGAAC
>NW_022985271.1:0-6228 GCF_010093535.1 Lindgomyces ingoldianus | reverse complement strand
GTACGCAACCTCCATCGCTGTATGAGGCTCCGCACGGAAGCAGACCAAACACAATGCTGCCATCAACACCAAACGTACCAGCATCACCTGCTCCTACACCTCAGCCAGCACTACACCGATCACCGTACGAACAATACATGCCACCCTACCCAACGCCTGCTCCACACCCTCAATCGTACACACCACCGCCTGCAGTAGTGTATGCACCACCGATACCACCTGCACAATCCATACCACATCACAACCTGTACAAACTTCCACCCCAGAGGGAAACCGCTAAAGAAAAACTCCCAGCAGACAAGATTGTACAATTCTAAAAGGCATAGAAGAAGGACAACAACTACACAGGTTAACTGTACAACATCCTTACAGACAAAACAAGGATCTTTATTAATCTATGTCAACAGCTAGATATCCAGGAAACTCAGTACGCAGACATCTTTCCAGATATCCTAGAAGGTTAGGCGAATATGTACTATATGCACAACATAGGCCCTAGACATGACTAGAAGCATTTATACAACACCTTAAGCAGTCACTTTAACACTAATGTGAACTATAGCTAGTACTAGACAGACTAGACAACAATAACCTTTGCACAATGCTAACAAGAGAACCCTAACAAGAGTTTACATAAAGTCCTTAAAACAATAATTAACAAGCTCACGCTCACACAAAGGGCACTAGGAACAGAATTCTAAGGGGATGTTCTACTGCACACTGCTGTCGTACAAGCCTGTCAAGGACAACTAGAACTAGAACATGCCATGTTCACCATTAAGCCCTTATGCGAAGCCTTATTTAGTGACCTACAGGCATCACTCTAAGTTACTATAGACTAAAGGGCAAACTAATACCTCTAGGAACCGCCTAATGCATACTACACAGACTGCTAATACAACTCCACACAACAAGAGTTTGCACAACAAGAAGGAAGCTTCTCTTTGCGCAGAAGAGAACAACATAGAAGATCTCTATCTAGGTTTAGGCCACAATCTAGAGACAACTGCACACAGACAAAGAAGTGCTTTGTCTGCTACAAGGAAGAATGTTAGTTATTAAACCACCCTCACAATAACTGTACGCAAGCAAAGAACTAGTACGTCGCCTTGTACAAAGATTTCTATAATAAGACCCTATTACGCAAAGCTATCACCTTGTACATCTAAGACTTTAAAGGTTACCCTAAGGAAGAGAATAATTTGCATAATGCAGAGGAAATAGAATAGGAGGGTAAGGATGCTAAGAAAGCTGTTAACTACCTCACCTCTGCTGCCTATCTACACTGTGCAACAGGAGAGGACATCTACAGCATTAAACCTAAGAAATATGCTAAGCAGTTTATCCTTAACAACTAATACTGTACAGTATACTAAGGCGAACTATAAGACATAGGCGCAGTAAAGATCTCTACTGTTAGCAAGTCCTAACTTAAGGCGTACGTATAAGAGAACCCACGTACAGAAATTAATTAGACACCTAGCTAAACAGATATCAGCTTTAGAGGCCAGACACTAAAGGGATCAATTGGTACTGTACAAATCCAGAACCCAATTAGTCTAGTCACATACCACATCCTGGAGACTCCAACACCATTCCTGCTATTGCTGGCAGATGCTGACTAACTTAGGGCATACTTTAACAACATTCTAAATGTTATTGTACGCAAAGACAAAACTACTGTACCTGTTGTACAAAAATAGGGACACCCTTTCTTTAACTTTAGCAAGGAAGAATCTATGTCTTTCTTCACTAAATTAGAACTCCGCCGCCTCCACTGCCAATTTAGACACCCCCGCACAGAGAGACTCTAGAAGATGCTAACCAGCGCCGGCCACAACATTAATGCTGCAGTGCTGGAAGAGATTAAGAAGTTCTGCCACCTCTGCTAATTATATAACTAGGCCCTGCAAAGATTTAAGTTTACAATTAAGGATAACACCTACTTTAACTATAAGGTTGTTATTAACGTTGTACAAATTAATAATAGGGATGTCTTACATGTTATTAATGCAGACACATCATTTTAGGCTGCCACATTCCTAAAATCCATGTCCGCACAAGATACCTAGGATGCACTGTGCAAATGCTGGATCAACACCTATTAAGGACCCCTGGACTACATTGTGTATGACCCTAGTACAAACTTTGCTTTAGAGGATTTTTAAGCTTGTGCAAAGATTGTGGGAGCTACATGCAGGCAGATGCCTGTAGAAGCACATTAGGCAGTTAGAAAGGTTAAGCGCGCGCACGCACCTCTCTAACAAGCGTTTAACATCCTAAAGACTGAGCTAGGTGACTGTACAGATAATAAGGCCATCCTGCAGATGGCAGTTAAGGCTCTAAACAACACAGCTGGCCCACACAGTCTAGTACCCACGCTGCTAGTCTTTAGGGCATACCTAAGAATTAACCTAGACTCCCCACTATTGCTAGACATTATCGCACAAGCAAGCGCTGTACAAAAGGTAATAAAGATACTTTAAAAGAACTATGCAAGAGTAAACATTAATTGTGCAATTAACACCTGTAATAGCCCTACAACGCACAAAGTTCTTAACCTCCCCCTTAGCTTAGAGATTATGGCATAGAGAGAGAAGGAAGGCTAGACTGGCCTGTACAAGATTAAGAGCATTAAAGGGAGAGACGTTATTATTAAGAGGGAGAATAGCCTACTAAAGCTCTAATGTACGCAGGTTAAACTGTACTATAGAGAAAAGGAGGAAGACAACCTACCTGCAACAGATGACCTAGATGAACTAATCCCTGTACAAAGGGATCCCCTGAAGAAGAGGAAGAGAGGACAGCCCTGCAAGAATGTCGCAGAGGCAGAACTAGAGCCCACCACAGACCAAGCCCCTCAGGATAGCGATGCCGCACCAGTGCAAAGGGAAGATATAGATACTAGGAGAAGTAAAAGGCAAAGGAAACCTGCACAAAGTCTAGACTAGGTATTCCTGACCTAGAAGGAGAAGGATAATTAGGCCTTGTCTATTAAGCTCTGTATAGACAGTGTGATCACTACACCTAGAGAACTATTTAAGGAATTAGACTGCACAGAGATGGACACCCTAATTGCTAACAGCACTTTTAAGGTTATAGCGTACAACCTAATAAGGCACAAAGGTTAGATTTTTAACCTCTGCCTTATATAAGAAGTAAAAGGCAAAACAACCTAACTATACAAGAAATCCCGCCTAGTGTTTGCTAGCCACTTAGACAAAGAGAAGGGAGAAATCCTCACCTAGTTACTAACTATCTAGAGGATGAGCCAGAGACTACTCCTAGCTATAGGAGCAAGCCTAAAAGCTACGTACAGAATGCATTTTAAACTGCGCGATATTACATAAGCATACATCTAATTAACAGATAAGCTTATGCGCACGCTGTACACAAAGCCACTAAAGGAGATGCGCTAGAGCTTTCCACTAAATACAATACTCTAGGTTGTACAACCCTTGTATAGAGCTGCTAAATCAGGACTGTATTAGTTTAAGACATATTATAACCACTATAAAGAAAAGCTACACATGCATATCTTTTTGTACAACCCCTGCCTCTTAATTACTAATAAAGGAGAGCACACCTTTAGTATTACTAGCCTGCAGATAGATAACACTTTAAGCATTATAACAAAGAATTTTGCGCAAAGAGAAGAGGAGGAACTGCAGAAGGCAAAGTTCCGCGCAAAGGGCAAGACTATTCTAGCAGAGAAGCAGCCTATTAAGTTTAACAGCAGAAGGATTAAGCTTACGCACAACACAGTAGTCCTTACTTAGAAGGGACAAGCAAGCCACCTTTATATAATTAACCTAGAGGACAAGGATGCCGCACAATAATATGTTAAGCAACGTGCGAGAGGGGCATACATTGCATCTGTGTGTTAACTAGAGGCAGCATTTAACCTCTCTATTGCTGCACAAACTACAGACCCTTTGCACAACAATATTAACACACTTAACGCACAAATCTAATAGCAGATAGACAACAGTAAGCGCAGTCTTACCTTCCTACTATTACAGCTTAATTGTGCAAAGCTGTTTATCTTTACAGATAGATTATTTGCTAACAACAAAGACCTTAGCTTACAGCTAGGATTCTTAATTGTATTAGGCAATAAAAACTGTACAGAGCAAAGCAACTGCTTTAAAATACTAGGCAACATTGTACACTAGAATTCCACTAAGTGTAAAAGAGTAACTAGGAGTGTCCTTGCTAGCAAACTATACAGAATAGTTAGAGGGTTTAATAATGCAATTGCACTTAGTACAACTCTACAGCAAATTATACAAACGCTTAAACTGCCACTAATTCTAGTAGTAATCTGCACAGATTTAAGGTCTCTGTACAATTGCCTTGTTAAGCTAGGCACTACTAGCAAAAAGTAACTCATGATTAACATCATGTCACTCCGCAAATTGTACAAGAAGAGGGAAATTGCTAAGATAAGGTAGATTAATAGTAAAGACAACCTAGCAGATGTATGTATAAAGAAAACACTAAACTAGGCTCTTTAATTATTAGTCCTAACTAACCGCCTCTCTGTCCAGATAGAAGCATCTGTGGACCGGCTAGATCCTGTGCGCAAAGATGCCTTAGACTAACTAGACTAACAACGCCTTTGTACAAGGCCTATTTCCCTTTGTTTTGTTTTTTTTTGTATTGTACGCACTTATCTTTCTTATTATAAGGATCTGTCACTGCCAGCACCGTACAAAAAGAGAAAAGAGCCAGGGGATTGTACAGCAGGGCTTAGAAAGCGAAGGATAAAGAAGAGAAGAGCTATTTACATAGCGCAACTAGCCTATCCTAACGCACAGCATCACTGAGGCAAGTCCTAACAAATGGGGGTAGAGTAAAGGCAGAACATAATTAGATAGACCTACACAGACAGAAGGGAGGTAACGCGTACGGAAGGCAACTCTTTAGACAAAAAGAAAAGTTGCCAGTGTCTGTACGCAGCAGCAGCGTCGCGTCCTGGATACAAACGATCGCGCACGAGCAGGATCACGTATCTATGTCACATGATGCTCGTGCGCGAACCTCCGTGCGCGAACATCTAGATATCCCCCTTTTCCTCTGTACGGAGGAAAGACAAGAGCAATAGAACCAGAAACATGTTGCCCTCACCTTACCTACCTCGTACGCTGTGCACACCGTACACCACTCTTACTCTTGCTACTTAAGTGCTCATACCATAAGCAGCTAGCTGTCAGAGCCCATTCAACAATACTTAATTTAAATTTTATAATTATTTTAATAGTTTTTTATATTTTTATACATTTTTTAACATTTTATTATATTTTATTATATTTTATTATAATGTATAATACTTTACTATAATATACTCTAGTTTACTATAATATACTATAATTTACTAAAATATACTATAGTTTACTATAATATACTATAATCTACTATATTATACTATAATCTACTATAATCTACTACTATCTTCTTAATTTACTCTAGCTAAGTAAAAGTTACTATAGTTATACTATTATAGTATATTTAAATTCTTTAGTATTTACTCTACTTTATAGTAATTTACTATTGTTTACTTTATTTAGCTTTAATTTACTATAGCCTATTATAATTTACTTGTATATTCTAGAATTTACTTTATAGATTAAGACTTAGCAAATCTATAGATTACCTAGAAGTATATAGTTAGCCTAATTTATAACCTTTTATATATTATAGTTAATCTTTAAGATTTATTAGAGTCTTTCTAACTCTTGCTCTGCTATAACCTAAATTGTTAACTTGTTTAAATCTAATGCCTACTAACCTACTACCCTGTACCCCCTCCTTCGCTTTAGGTATCCTGTAGTCAGGTACTTATACTGAATACCCCCCCCCCCCCCCCCCTCTAACCCCGCCCTCTAGTTGTCCTCCTTCTTCTTAAGCTTAACATAAACTCTAAGTTTTAGCAAGCACTTTATTCTAAGAGAGTTATCCGCTCTATTACAAAGCTAGCGCTTTACGCAACTTCTGTAGAAGCTTAGATTACTTTCTTTTACTCTCTTTTACTCTCTTTTTCTCCTCTTTACTATATTTAATTATAGTTTTAGAAACTTTAGTTAATAGTATTATAATTTATTATTATTTACTATAATTACTAGCATAGATTTAAAGAAACTTGTATTAGTAGAAAAATAGCTAGTATATATAAGAAAATAATTACTATATTAGTAGCTATTCTACTTTAGTTTATACCTAATAAGT
>NW_022985270.1:3730-7842 GCF_010093535.1 Lindgomyces ingoldianus | reverse complement strand
AGTAGTAAGTAGAAAATAGGCAGAGACGTTTCGCAAAGGCTCTGCAAGCCAGATTCTGTAATATTGTATGCATCTATATAGTTTGTGGGTAGTCGGGAATAGCATTATGGATAGTACTTGGCTGGCATTAGGTGCTAGCTGCATTTAGGTTTTTGGTGGAATTAAACAGCACCCACCTCCAGCAGTTAGTAGTACATAGATAATAGACAGAAATGTTTTACAAAGGCTCTGCAAGCTAGATTCTGTAATATTGTATGCATCTATATAGTTTGTAGGTAGTCAGGAATAGCATTATGGATGGTACTTGGCTGGCATTAGGTGCTAGCTGCATTTAGGTTTTTAGTGGAATTGAACAGCACCCACCTCTAGCGGTCAGTAGTACATAGATAATAGACAGAAACGTTTTACAAAGGCTCTGCAAGCTAGATTCTGTAATATTGTATGCATCTATATAGTTTGTGGGTAGTCAAGAATAGCATTGTGGTACTTAGCTAGCATTAGGCGCTAGCTGCATTTAGGTTTTTAGTAGAATTAAACAGCACCCACCTCTAGCAGTTAGTAGTACATAGATAATAGACAGAAACATTTCGCAAAGGCCCTGTAAGCTAGATTCTGTAATATAGTATGCATACGTATAGTAGGTAGTTAGGAATAGCATTACGCACTTAGTAAGGCGTGCTAGCTGCATTAAGGCTTTTTCTTGCATAAGCTAAGGAGGGGTTATATAGGAGGCGAGTTGACAAGGTAGTGAGATCTAAACAAGGTGGATTAAACAAGTGTATTATAAGGTCTAAGGAGCTTAATAGAGCTCTAAGCTGACTATATACTGTACAAGATAGGAGCTATGCCTAATAAGTAAAGAGTGCAGTACATGGGTATGATATCGCGTGAGACACGTGCGACACTAACTACAGGATATAGAGCACAAAGGGGTAGGCAACCGCATGCTGCAAGAGCTAGGGTGGGTGGTAGTAGTGCGTGGAAACTAAGATAGTCTACAAAATAGTGAATTATCCCTCTGCAGTGTAGAAGACTTACTGCAGATGCGTAATAAGTTAATGTCTCTTTAGAAAACTCTAGCAGGGTTAATTAGAATAATATTCTATAGTTATAATAGCATATAAGTTAAGCGTTGCTTAGGTATTATTAAAGAGAGCTAATAGTAAGATCTATAAAATAATTAGCGTAGCCACAGTGTAAACCTATAGGCAGGAGATAGCTAAAGGGAAGAGAAGAAGGAGGGGGAGGGAGAGGGGGTAGAAGGAAGAGAAGGTGGGGGTTTTAGTATAAGTACTAGTATGTATTGCTAAACCCCCTTACTTTGTCTGCTTCTTAACATGTATATACGCAGTAGCACACGTGACAGGTAAATTCACTGTTATAAAGCATAGGTTATAATGTAAAATGTGCTAAACTTTATACAGGATACTCTTTTAAAGTTAACGTAAAACAATTATTATATTTTTAGCTAGGGGGTTTATTTATTATCCTAACATGTAGCTAAACAGCTTAGCATGGGTCTAGCTAACGTGTAGGATAAGGAGATAGCTAGGGGGTAGAGGGGGCGTTTCAGTATAGGTACCTACTTGCCACCGCTAATGCACTGACCACATATAGGCTTGGCACGCGCGCTAGCTATAAACAACTATTTGCGACCTTATGAGCTCTTTTTACCTCTACAATCCACTACTCTCCGCTCCAGCAGCAGAAGCAGCAGCAGCGACAACAACGACGACAATAAGGACAGTGTAATTTTAGCAAATTTAAATAATTTTAACTAAAAGAGCAATTATAAGTTATTTGCAGGCCAGCGCTAACTAGCGCAGTGTACTAAAGTTCTAATTAGCTAAATCTAGCAAGTTTAGCGTTTTCTCTAAGTCCCTTTAAGGCGGTACCTATCCCAAAAGCCCCCCCCCCCCCTCCCCTCCTCTCCATATCCTCCACCCCTATTTGCCACCCACTATAGTGGAAATGACCCATTGCACTCTAACAAACCTGCCTAGGAACTAGCCAGAAACAGCTAAGTCTAATATTTAGGCTAGGTCCCTAAGATTTAGTAAGTGTTTTCTATATTTACTAGACTTTTTATTGCAGTATGCCTAAGCTAGAGCTAATAGAGGGGAAAGAGAAGGTTTAGCTTTATGTACTAGTACCTAAGGCTAAACTCTCTTCCCCTTTAGTACTTATCTCTGTCTCCCCTCTAATTAGTGCTTATACCTAACTCTTTACTCTAGTACATATCCTGCATATTTTATAATATTATTAAGTTCCCTAGTAAACTTATACCTGTTTAGGTTTAAGCTTAGCTAACATTATAACAAGGTTATAGATCTAAGTGCATCTTCTAGCTATAGTTAGGCAGAGCCTAGGGAGCAGCGTAGTTAGATCTAAACCTGCAGCCTTTTGCTATATCTAGACACTAATTCTATATCCTAGTTAGCTTCCCTAATTTGCTATTTCTCTAAGCTTTAAGATTACTATAGGGTTAAACTAGATTCTGCTATAAACGCATTCTTTAAGAATAAACAGCTAGAGGAGTAAGCCTAGGCTAAAGCTATTAAAAAGTCTATTACTAATAAGCTTGCTAAATTAGACTAAAACTTAAAGGACATTAAAGTAGTTAGGCAGGACACTAAGACTAGCAAAATTATTCTATATGCAGCTATACAAAGTATTACATAGTTAGCTCTATATTTTAATGCAACCTAGGGCGAGCTTTTAGACATAATTAAGAGTAATTATAAATTCTGCAAGGCAACTAGTTAACTCTAGCGCGCCTATTTTTTCTGCTTTAGCAATGCTAAAGGACTTAACCTATAGACAGTTTTTAACACTATTACAGATAACTAACGCTAGAGGACTTATTATTTTAAAGGTATGCTAATAAAGTTCTATAATTTTAAAATGCTGTTAAAAGTTAAGATGTATGCTTTTATGCTAAGAGTAGTTATGTTTAACCTTTTTAAATAAGCTAACAGGCCCTATCCGATATATGGCCACGGATCGCTGGCTTTCCGTAACCCTAACTTCCTTATTCCGTTTAGCGCGTCGGCTAAGCGAGCAGCGAACGACTGGAATCCGTCAAACAGAACCCCTGGAATCCGTCCCCCATCCTGTGCCTAGATCCTATTATAATAGTAGGCAAACTTTTAGGCTTTAACTTAAACTTGCCCCTGCCAGTGTTTTTTTTGCGAAAATGTACAGATGTGGTGGTGTTTTGCCGCAACCCTAACTGCGCGGTGGATTTTGATTTTCCTGCGCGCGCAGGCATCGCGCGCGCATTGCCGCACCAGCTACCAGCGCCCCGCCCGCAGACCACCACCTAACCCAGCGACCACAACAACAACTATGACCGACAACACAGCTCTCTACTTCCTAGCTGTGCTCATGGCATTAATTCTCTAGCGCAGCGACAGCGCTGTTAATTTTATTATTCCTTTTGCTACAAAACGCGCACAGGCTCTGCAGTTCGCGCCCTAGCGACAAGCCTGCGCCCGCAGACCGCGACAATAAAACTACAACAACCACAACAATCACTAACATAATAGGTTTCTCCACCTTCTAGCTGTGCCTGGGACATTAATACCTTAGCCTAGCGACTGCGCAGTAGATTTTGATTTTCCTTTGCAGCGACGCGCGCACAGACTCTGCAGTTCGCACAGCAGCTACCAGCCCCGGCTGTCGACCACGACTTCAACTACCACCACCGCAACAGGTTTCCCCACTTCCTAGCTCTGCTTAGGGCATCAACGCTTTAGCCTAGCGACTGTTGATTGTAAGTTTTCCTTTGCGGGGATGCGCGCACTGGCTCTGCCATTGGCACAGCAGCTACCAGCCCTGACTGTCGACCACGACTTCAACTACCACCATCACCGTAACTACGACTACCACCACCACCACCACCAACGCAACAGGTTTCCCTACTTCCTAGCTCTGCTTAGTGCATCAACGCTCTAGCCTAGCCACTGTGCATTTGATTGTAAGTTTTCCTTTGCGGGATGCGCGCACTGGCTCTGCCATTGGCACAGCAGCTACCAGCCCCGACTGTCGACCACGACTTCAACTACCATCACCGCAACTACGACTACCACCACCACCACTACCACCACCAA
>NW_022985270.1:0-2175 GCF_010093535.1 Lindgomyces ingoldianus | reverse complement strand
AGCCCTGGCTGTCGACCACGACTGCAACTACCACTATCACCACCACTTCCTAGCTGCGCTCAGAGCATCGATGCCCTAGCCTAGCGACTGCGCAATTGATTTGATTTTCCTTTACGGGGATGCCCGCACGGGCTCTGCAGTTCCGCAGTAGACCACGACTACAACCACAACCACCGCCACCTCAATAGGTTTCTCTCCTTTCTAGCCGCGCTTAAGGTTTTAACACCCTAGCCTAGCAATTGCGCAGTTGATTTAGAGTTTTCCTTTCCAGGGACGCGCGCACAAGGTCTGCATTTCGCGTAGCAGCTACCAGCCACAGGTGTCGACCACGACGATACAACTACCACCACCACCACCACCACCAACCCAATAGGCTTCCCCACTTCCTGGCACTCCTTAGGGCATCAACACTTCAGCCTAGCGACTGTGCAGTTGATTGTAAGTTTTCCTTTGCAGGGATGCGCGCATGGCTCTGCTGTTGGCGCAGCAGCTACCAGCCCTGACTGTCGACCACAACTACAACTATCACCACCGCCACCACTAACGCAATAGGTTTCTCCACTTCCTAGCTATGCTTAGGGCATTGATGCACTAGCCTAGCAACTGCGCAATTGATTCTGATTTTCCTTTACGGGGATACGCGCACAGTCTCTGCAGTTCCGCCGTAGGCCTCGACTACAATCACGACTACAACAACCACTATTAGTTATTGTTGTAGAGCGTAGATCTGTGGAACGGGAGATGCTCAAGCACAGCGACGACTTATGCGTGCAGGCCATGGGGTTGTTTTTAACAGGCCGCGGGTGCCGACGAGCGCTGATGAGCATGTACATGGACGGCAAGGCTGTGGCGTGCAACGACATTGAGTCTGCTGGATGTGACTGGTGTGGAGAGGGAGTCCGCGAGTTTGAGCGTTCACAGCGGGAGACAAGCACTGAGTGGCAACAGGTTCAAGAGATGATGGACGAGGTGCGGGCAGGATGCGCTATATGCTGGGTGCTAGACAACTTGGGGCGGGACAAGTGGCGGACGCACAAGACAATGAAGTGTACAGCACAGGCAGGCGTGCATGGGGTTGACATAGACCATTTTCGAAAGGGTATACGCAACGACGGCATTAAGAACAGTTGTCAACGCTGCTCTGTTAGTCAGAGGTATTGCGCTACAGGCAGGGACGTTACAGCAAAGTGTCAATGGCCGAATGTAGTAGTGCCGCTGGTACGAGCAGCTGCTGTTGGGGATGGCTGGGCAGTTGGGATTATCCGACAGTGCGGATACTGCGGAAAGCTAGGCGGAGACTGGAGAGAGTATGCGGCGTGGTTAGGGAAGCGGCATAGGTATCAGGTATGGGGCGAGTATTTTAGTAATATGTTTGTAGTAGTAATTAAACTTATTAGGTATAAACTAAAGTAGAATAGCTACTAATGTAGTAATTATTTTCTTATATATACTTGCTATTTTTCTACTAATACAACTTTCTTTAAATCTATGCTAGTAATTATAGTAAATAATAATAAATTATAATACTATTAGCTAAAGTTTCTAAAACTTTAATTAAATATAGTAAAGAGGAGAAAATGAGAGTAAATAAGAGTAAAAGAAAGTAATCTAAGCTTCTACAGAAGTTGCGTAGAGCGCTAGCTTTGTAACAGGGCGGATAACTCTCTTAGAATAAGGTGCTTGCTAAAACTTAGAGTTTATGTTAAGCTTAAGAAGAAGGAGGACAACTAGAGGGCGGGGTTAGAGGGGAGGGAGGGTATTCAGTATAAGTACCTGACTACAGGGTACCTAAAGCGAAGGAGGGGGTACAGGGTAGTAGGTTAGTAGGCAATAGATTTAAACAAGTTAACAATTTAGGTTATAGCAGAGCAAGAGTTAGAAAGACTCTAATAAATCTTAAAGATTAACTATAATTTATAAAAGGTTATAAATTAGGCTAACTATATACTTCTAGGTAATCTATAGATTTGCTAAGTCTTAATCTATAAAGTAAATTCTAGAATATACAAGTAAATTATAATAGGCTATAGTAAATTAAAGCTAAATAAAGTAAACAATAGTAAATTACTATAAAGAATAGTAAATATTAAAGAATTTAAATATATTACAATAGTTTAACTATAGTAACTTTTACTTAGCTAGAGTAAATTAAGAAGATAGTAGTAGATTATAGTA
>NW_022985269.1:4703-8205 GCF_010093535.1 Lindgomyces ingoldianus | reverse complement strand
TTATAAAAAGTACACTAATAAGACACTAGTTAATTCTAATATTAGCTATCTTTACTTTACATACTGCTGCTTTAATAAATTTATTACTAATAAGCTAGGCCCTACTAAACAAGGTAAACAAATTGCCTAGATCTAGTCTAAGGTGCTAATCTAATGTAATTATATGTCTAAGTGTGTTATTAACCCTAAAGGCACTAAGCATATAATTAGAAACTTAATGCCTTACAGTTACTGCGTCTAGGTTTACCTAGAAAACAACTGCAGAAGCAAGGCTATCTACGCTAGGTATGCACTACAGTTTGTTAGTAAGATAATTAAAGATAAAGACAGTAATTGCCTGTTCCTAAACTCCTAGAATGTGCGTATACTAAACTTAATGTTTATTAACTTTATGCTTTATTTTGCTAAATCTATTTATTTTATTAAAGTTAATAACAAATTGTCTTAAGAGATAGTAAGAGTGTTAATAAGGAAGGTCTATAATCTAGTTCTTAGGGAATATAATACGCTCTTTGCGTTCTAAGATTACGTTAGCTAGATGTATAAACTTATGTGTAAGATTAAGGATAACATAATTGCTGCTAGTGTTAAGAAGCTTATTATGTTGCTGCTTTCTAGCTCTAATAAACTCTGTAAGCTTAGAGCTGGCCTGCTTCTTATCTAACTCTTTCTAAGCTAATTAGTGCGATTCTGCGCGCTTCTTACAGCTATTGCTAACTAAATTATTAAGAGTGACAAAAAAGCCCTTATATTTGCACAGAATTCTTAGGAGCAGTAGCTGCTTATTGTTATCCTATTGCTCTTTAATATTAAGGCTGACGCGCATATTTTTAGTAGTGATGTGCGGTATAAAGATAAGCTTGTACAGAAATTCTAGCAGCTGTTAAGTTAGAACCTCACTAATGATCCCTACAGTGCTAGTGTGCTGGACGAGGACCTTAAGGTCCTAGTTATGTCCTACTATATAAATTCTAGACTTAACCTGCATTATAACTGCTGCAATATGCACGCTTTCTTGCCTACTCTATCTTCTCTTATATAAATTTAAGCGTGTGGGCGAATTGTGCGCTTTAGACAGACAAAGGACTGTCTTATTATTAAGTACTATGTTAAAAATACAAGTAACTACTGCTAGATAGTAAATGCAACCTTAAATGCTCTTACTAGCATTTCTGCCTTAATTAATAGGTACAACAAGCAGGAGAGCAAAGTTTCTGTTAACATTAAGGGTGTTAAGGTTATTAGTAATTAGATTAGTGTTAGGCAGAATATTCTTAATAATTTTGTTATGTAGAACAACAAGCTGTATAACTTAAATAATAAAGAGACTTTTAAAGGCGCTTGTAAGTACAGCAAAAAGCTTAATTAAAACAAGGTCCTGCTAAAACTCTTTAACACACAACACAGAGAGGATGTTAGGGTTAGCATTAATAAAGGCAGCTTTACTTTAATGGCTACTACAGCTGCGCTCCTTAACAACCTAGAGACACTCACTCCCGCTAGGACTATAGCAGGAAGGATGCAACCTGTTATGCTAAAGGACACACAGTCCTTTTTAGAGCAATTAGGCTTGTCTAGGCAGCTAGCGCGCCTTAAAGAAGCACTAATTAATGTTAACGTTAAGATGCTAGATAACAACAAGCAGCCTCCTGCCACGCCTAGCAAAATTAGTTGTACTACTAAGGCTAGTAAGAAGAGGGCTAACGTGAAGAAAGGTAGTAAGAAGAAGCCTAGCAAGAAGAAGACAAGCAGCAATAAGCGTAAACAGACAGCTAATAATAAGTTAAGCCCTAATACTCTTAAGCTCTAGCCTTAGCCCTAGTTTTGTTAAGCAGCTAACAATATGCCACCTACTAAGGACACAGAAGTAGTTAAGCCTAGTAATAAAGACCTGGCTAACCCTAACAATACAGCTAATAGAAAGGTCAAGAAGTCTACTAGTAGTGCAGGTTAAGGGGGGCAGAGTAGAGGCAGTAGAGGCAATGGAGGCATTAGAGGCAGCAGAGGCAAAAGCTAGTCCTAAATAATAAATTAGTTGTGTGGCAGTGTGTAGGGACAGATTTAGGTCAGCTCTGCCTTTAATTTAGTATAAGTTTTTTTGTCTAGCGTTAGTTACAGTAAGATACCTAAACATAACAGTCTAGCATGCATACATAACTATTATAGTTAAACCACATTAAGAATTACTCTAAACTATACTATATTAGTATTATTTAAACTATACTATGTTAATTATAGTGTTAAACCACGTTAAAAACTGCGTTAAGAACTGCGTTAAGTAAATATACATTAATTTAAGCGCGTTAGTGTGGTTACTTGCTTTAATACTAATCTATCCCACCTGCTCTTTTATTAACAACACTAAGGAGAGTTTCTTAAAGCTCTAGATTAATTAGTAGACCTATTCTGCTGTCCTAGACTAGCTTAATGTGCCTCTGTTGTATCTAATTACTAATACACTTAATCATCTTAATGGTGGTGCATTGCAACTGCAATCTGTCCCATGAACAGGTCCTTTAGGCCCTAGAGAAGGTCTGTTCTAGCTCTAATAATTCTGCAGGGATAGAGAGAATAGCTATAGCCATGCAGCTAAGCTCTAGATAGCTGCAACGCTGCTTAGATTAACACTACTACTTAAAAGAAGTAACTCTGTCTTTTAAATTAATAGCTAGGCTATTAATAAAGCTCCTAAAGTTGTTATCTAGCTATAAACTAATAGTCTTTACCTTTGTCTTCTACTTTAATAATATAAAGACGTTCACAGGCTTATCTAGCTGTCTAGTTAATATACTAGGTACGTTATCTAGAGCTAGAGAAGAGCCTAGTTTACTATTAGGCTTAAAATTATTTACCTAGATTGTATTAGCAAGTTTAATAGCCAGCTCCACCCACTCTTCTAGCTAGTTCTAGTGTAGGTAGGCGGCTTGCTTGCGCAGATTAAGTAGTATTGCAGCAGTGTATACAGGTGTCTCTCCTGTTTTGTTATAGTATTTGTTAAGTACATACTAGCCTATGTTAATAGCTTAAATTATGCGTTTATTATAGTTCTTAGGTAAGAAGTAGTAGTTTTACTAAATGTAAGTACTTAGCTTTATTAAGAGGAACTAGATACTAACCTTCTACTTCTTATACTATGTTAATAGAAGATCTATAAGCTTAAGTAATTGCGCAATTAATAACTTATCCTTCTCTGCGTACAGAGTCGCTAATGCAAATAGCTCTAAAAAGTGAGCAGCCTTTTTAAGAATATTCTAATTATTAGCTTAAAGCTAATTATTGCCTAGAATGTCCTTATAGTTAGTTATAAAGCTCTTAATCTTATCTATCTTCTTTAAGGCTTGTGCGATGACTTAATACTAAGAAGACTATTATGTCTAATTATTAATCCTAAGACATAGACTAATAGCTCTGTCCTAGAGACCCTAGTGGATTGTGGAACTTTAGAGCTAGACCGCGAGATTGTGAAGCTTGCGTAATGTAGGGATGTTCTTAACGCTATTAA
>NW_022985269.1:0-1518 GCF_010093535.1 Lindgomyces ingoldianus | reverse complement strand
AAAAAAATATAATAAAAAAATATTATATAAAAATATAATATAAAAACAAGTAAAAAGAAAGATAAAGTATAAAGAAATATATAGTATAAAAAATAAATAGTATTAAAACAGTTATAGATAAAAAAAAGATTATAAAATAAAGTATAGTATATAAAATTATAAAAGAAAGTATAGTTTAAAAAAAAGTATAGTATAAATAAAAACATAGCATAGAAACATATAGTATATAAAAAAACATAGTAAAAGAAAAGTAAAAGAATAGTAAAAGAAAAGTAAAAGAAGAATAAAAGAAAAGTAAAAGAATAGTATAAAAAAAAGTATAGTTATATAAAAGTAAATTAAAAAATATAGTATAATATAGTAATAAACAAGTATAGTATAGAAAAGAATAGAGTATAAAAAGAAATATAAGTAATATAAATAAAAGAAAACATAAAGTAAAAAACATATTATAAAATAATAAAAAAAACATTATATATTAAAAAAATAGTATTAGAAAAGTTAAAAAAAAACATAGTAATAAAAGAAATAGTAAAGAAAAGTATTATAGAGTAGGTAATTAAAAGTTAGAGTTAGAGTGTACAATAAAACAAAAATAGAATATAAAAAAAACAAAAAGCATAGTAAAAAAAATATAACATAAAAAAAACAAAAGGTATAGTAAAAAAGAATATAATATAAAAAAAAAAAAAAAAAAAAGCATAGAAAAAAAAAAATAATAAAAAAAAAACAAAAAGTATAGTAAAAAAAATATAATTAAAAAAAAAAGATGTATAGTATAAAAAAGTATAGTTTAAGAAAATTATAGTATAATAGTATAGTAAAAAGAAAACAATAGTATAAAGATATAATAAAAAAATAGTAATAGAATAAAAAAGTAGTATAGAAAAAACATAGCATAAAATACTTAGGTGGGAAACAGTACTACTGCCATAGGGTTAAGTTGCCCCCCGGGGCGAGAATGTATATATTGTATATGCCATTAAGGCTTACCCCTAGGGGCAAGAAGTCCTGGCCCTTAATCCATTGCCTCTGGCGTCTAGCTTAAAGGCTTGCCCCTAGGGGCAAGAGCCGCCTGCCCTGCATCTATATGCCTCTGGGCTCTGGACTAAAGGCTTGCCCCTAGGGGCAAGATCTTTCTCTACTATGTCCTTGCATGTGGTTTCTGTCTAAAAGGCTTGCCCTAAGAGGGTACAAGCTTCCCGCCCCCAGCATCCTTACCCCTTAGAGTAAGAACTAAAGTGGCTTTGCTAAAATAAATAACCGCCTGCGCTTCCTCTCTGCCTTCTCTCTGCCTTCCCTCTTCCTGCTATCTTCTTGTTCGCATTTAACACTAGACCTATTGCAAAATGAAACGCCAAAACCTATTAACCTCTAGTGAGGGAAGGAAGAAGCAGTGTTGTTAAGAGCCTAAGTCTAAAGCTGTAGCCCTTAAGGAGATAGAGTTAGTTTATGAGCTAGCAAAACTGTATTAACTGGCGACAGCGAAATTCCCGATTGATGCACTCACCCTAGAAT
>NW_022985268.1:4182-8391 GCF_010093535.1 Lindgomyces ingoldianus | reverse complement strand
ATAGCAGATTAATCCTTTACATTATACAGCAAGCTTTGCTACTGTACAAAGTAAAGAGGAGATAGTGTAAGACGCACACTAAAGCTACTAAAGCTGCACAACTTAGTAGCTAGATAATAGCACATTAATTCTTTACATTACACAGCAAGCTCTGCTACTGTACAAAGTAAAAAAGAGATAGTGCAAGGCGCACACTAAAGCTATTAAAGCTGCACAACCTAGCAGCTAGACAACAGCAGTACCTGCGCAATTTACTAGAAAAGCAATTAACTATACTATTATAATAAAATCCTATTAGCAACTAACAACTCTACATAATAACAGGAAGAATAAGGAACAATTCCTATTATATAAACAACTTGCAAAGGACACAGGGATATTAGAGGCAACACTATAGAACAAGACTAGCCTAGAGTACTAGAATAACAAGATTAACATGTTAAAGGCTCTAACAAGCCTACAGACTTAATTATACGCAGGTTGCGTAATTACTAATCTACACATAATAACTTAAAAGGGCGCTACCCTTCTAAGTGTGTACATAGAGGATTTTAAAAAATAGACACTATAAGACTTCTTAGCACTTAGCTGCGCGTTTAAAAGAGAGCTTATACAAGTGCTAGAGAACAAGGGAATTACACTATAGCTAGGCACTAAAGGTACCTAAGCCTAGAAGCTGTATAATATAGCATAAGAGAAAGTAATTGCACTAGAAAGGCTTTATACGTAACCTCTATTACTATATAAGGCTCTACACAGAAGCAGACTAAACACAATGCTGCTATTAACACTAAACGTACTAGCATCACCTGCTCCTACACCTTAGCCAGCACTACACTAATCACTGTATGAACAATACATGCCACTCTACCTAACGCCTGCTCCACACCCTTAATTGTACACACCACCGCCTGCAGTAGTGTATGCACTACTAATACCACCTGCACAATCTATACCACATCACAGCCTGTACAAACTTCCACCCTAGAGGGAAACTGCTAAAGAAAAACTTCTAGCAGACAAGATTATATAATTTTAAAAGGCATAAAAGAAGGACAATAACTACATAGGTTAACTATACAACATTTTTATAAATAAAATAAGGATCTTTATTAATCTATATTAATAGCTAGATATCTAAGAAACTTAGTACGCAGACATCTTTCTAGATATTCTAGAAGGTTAGGTAAATATGTACTATATGCACAACATAGGCCCTAGACATAACTAGAAGCATTTATACAACACCTTAAGCAGTTACTTTAACACTAATGTAAACTATAGCTAGTACTAGACAGACTAGACAATAATAACTTTTGCATAATGCTAATAAGAGAACTCTAACAAGAGTTTACATAAAGTCTTTAAAACAATAATTAACAAGCTCACACTTATATAAAGAGCACTAGGAATAGAATTTTAAAAGGATGTTCTACTGCACACTGCTATTGTATAAGCCTGTTAAGGATAACTAGAACTAGAACATGCTATGTTTACTATTAAGCTCTTATGCAAAGCCTTATTTAGCAACCTACAGGCATTACTCTAAGTTACTATAGACTAAAGGGTAAACTAATACCTCTAGGAACTGCTTAATGCATACTACATAGACTGCTAATACAACTCTGCATAATAAGAGTCTACATAACAAGAAGGAAGCTTCCCTTTATGTAGAAGAGGACAACATAGAAGACCTCTATCTAGGTTTAGGCCACAATTTAGAGATAACTGTACACAGACAAAGAAGTGCTTTGTCTGCTATAAGAAAGGATGTTAGTTATTAAACTACCCTTATAATAACTGTATGTAAGCAAAGAACTAGTACGTCGCCTTATATAAAGATTTCTATAATAAGACTCTATTATGTAAAGCTATTACCTTGTACATCTAAAACTTTAAAGGTTACCCTAAAGAAGAGAATAATTTGCATAATGTAGAGAAAATAGAATAGAAGAGTAAGAATGCTAAGAAAGCTGTTAACTACTTTACCTCTGCTGCCTATCTACACTGTGCAACAGGAGAGGACATCTACAGCATTAAACCTAAGGAATATGCTAAGCAGTTTATCCTTAATAACTAATACTGTACAGTATACTAAGGCGAACTATAGAACATAGGCGCAGTAAAGATCTCTACTATTAGCAAGTCCTAACTTAAGGCGTACGTATAAAAGAACCTACATACAGAAATTAATTAAACACCTAGCTAAACAGATATTAGCTTTAGAAGCTAGACACTAAAAGGATTAATTAGTACTGTACAAATCTAGAACCTAATTAGTCTAGTTACATACTACATCCTAAAGACTCTAACACTATTCCTACTATTACTAGCAGATGCTAACTAACTTAGGGCATACTTTAACAACATTTTAAATGTTATTGTACGCAAAGACAAAACTATAGTACTTGTTATATAAAAATAAGGACACTTTTTTTTTAACATTAGTAAGAAAGAATCTATGTCTTTCTTCACTAAATTAGAACTCTACCGCCTCCACTGCTAATTTAGACACCCCTGCACAGAGAGACTCTAGAAGATGCTAACTAGCGCCAGCCACAACATTAATGCTGTAGTGCTAGAAGAGATTAAGAAGTTCTGCCACCTCTGCTAACTGTACAACTAGGCCTTACAAAGATTTAAGTTTATAATTAAGGATAACACTTACTTTAACTATAAGGTTGTTATTAATGTTGTATAAATTAATAATAAGGATGTTCTACATGTTATTAATGTAGACACATTATTTTAGGCTGCTACATTTCTAAAATCTATGTCTACACAAGATACCTAGGATGCACTGTGCAAATGCTAGATTAACACCTATTAAGGACCTCTAGACTATATTGTGCATAACCCTAGTACAAACTTTGCTTTAGAGGATTTTTAAGCTTGTGCAAAGATTATAGGAGCTATATGCAGGCAGATGCCTGTAGAAGCACATTAGGCAGTTAGAAAGGTTAAGCGTGCGCACACACCTCTCTAATAAGCGTTTAACATCCTAAAGACTAAGCTAGGTGACTGTACAGATAATAAGGCCATCCTACAGATAGCAGTTAAGGCTCTAAACAACACAGCTAGCCTACATAGTCTAGTACCCACGCTGCTAGTCTTTAGGGCATACCTAAGAATTAACCTAGACTCTCTGCTATTACTAGACATTATTGCATAAGCAAGTGCTGTACAAAAGGCAATAAAGATACTTTAAAAGAACTGTGTAAAAGTAAACATTAATTATATAATTAACACCTGTAATAGCTTTACAACACATAAAGTTCTTAACCTTCTCCTTAGCTTAGAGATTATAGCATAGAGAGAGAAGAAAGGCTAGACTAGCCTATACAAAATTAAGAGCATTAAAGAAAGAAATGTTATTATTAAGAGAAAGAATAGCCTACTAAAGCTCTAATGTACGCAGGTTAAACTATACTATAGAGAAAAAAAGAAAGACAACCTACCTGCAACAGACAACCTAGATAAACTAATCCCTGTATAAAGGGATCCTCTAAAGAAGAGGAAGAGAGAACAGCCCTATAAAAATGTTGCAGAGGCAGAACTAGAGCCTACTACAGACTAAGCCCCTTAGGATAGTGATGCTGCACTAGTGCAAAAGGAAGATATAAATACTAGGAGAAGTAAAAGGCAAAGGAAACCTACACAAAGTCTAGACCAGGTATTCCTAACCTAAAAAAAGAAGGATAATTAGGCCTTGTCTATTAAGCTCTATATAGACAGTGTAATTACTACACCTAGAAAACTATTTAAAGAATTAGACTACACAGAGATAGACACCCTAATTACTAACAGCACTTTTAAGGTTATAGTGTATAACCTAATAAGGCATAAAGGTTAGATTTTTAACCTCTGCTTTATACAAGAAGTAAAAGGTAAAACAACCTAACTGTATAAGAAATCCTGCCTAGTGTTTACTAGCTACTTAGATAAAGAGAAGGGAGAAATCCTTACCTAGTTACTAACTATCTAGAGGATAAGCTAGAGACTACTCTTAGCTATAGGAGCAAGCCTAAGAGCTATATACAAAATGCATTTTAAACTGCGTAATATTACATAAGTATACATCTAATTAATAGATAAGCTTATGCGCACGCTGTACGCAAAGCTACTAAAAGAGATGCGCTAGAGCTTTCTACTAAATATAATACTTTAGGTTGTACAACCCTTGTATAGAGCTGCTAAATTAGGACTATA
>NW_022985268.1:0-2452 GCF_010093535.1 Lindgomyces ingoldianus | reverse complement strand
AAAACAACCTAACTGTATAAGAAATCCTGCCTAGTGTTTACTAGCTACTTAGATAAAGAGAAGGGAGAAATCCTTACCTAGTTACTAACTATCTAGAGGATAAGCTAGAGACTACTCTTAGCTATAGGAGCAAGCCTAAGAGCTATATACAAAATGCATTTTAAACTGCGTAATATTACATAAGTATACATCTAATTAATAGATAAGCTTATGCGCACGCTGTACGCAAAGCTACTAAAAGAGATGCGCTAGAGCTTTCTACTAAATATAATACTTTAGGTTGTACAACCCTTGTATAGAGCTGCTAAATTAGGACTATATTAGTTTAAGACATACTATAACTACTATAAAGAAAAGCTGCGCATGCACATCTCTTTATACAACCCCTACCTCTTAATTACTAATAAAGGAGAGCACACCTTTAGTATTACTAGCCTGTAAATAGACAACACTTTAAGCATTATAACAAAGGATTTTACGCAAAAAGAAAAGAAAAAACTGTAAAAAGCAAAGTTTTACATAAAGGGTAAGACTATTCTAGCAAAGAAGCAACTTATTAAGTTTAATAGTAGAAGGATTAAACTTACACATAACATAGTAGTTCTTACTTAGAAGAGATAAGTAAGCTACCTTTATATAATTAACCTAGAGGATAAGAATGCTGCATAATAATATGTTAAGCAACGTGCAAAAGGGGCATACATTACATCTATGTGTTAACTAGAGGCAGCATTTAACCTCTCTATTGCTGCACAAACTACAGACCCTTTGCATAACAACATTAACGCACTTAACGCATAAATCTAATAGCAGATAGATAATAGTAAGCGTAGTCTTACCTTTCTACTATTACAGCTTAATTATGTAAAGCTGTTTATCTTTATAAATAGATTATTTACTAATAATAAGAACCTTAGCTTATAGCTAGGATTCTTAATTATATTAAGTAATAAGAACTGTATAGAGTAAAGTAACTGCTTTAAAATACTAGGCAACATTATACACTAGAATTCTACTAAGTGTAAAAGAGTAACTAAAAGTGTCCTTGCTAGCAAACTATATAAAATAGTTAGAGGGTTTAATAATGTAATTACCCTTAGTACAACTCTATAGTAAATTGTATAAACACTTAAACTGCTACTAATCCTAGTAGTAATCTGCACAGATTTAAGGTCTCTATATAATTGCCTTATTAAGCTAGGCACTACTAGTAAAAAGTAACTTATAATTAACATTATGTTACTCTGCAAATTGTACAAGAAGAGGGAAATTGCTAAGATAAGGTAGATTAATAGTAAAGACAACCTAGTAGATGCATGTATAAAGAAAACACTAAACTAGGCTCTTTAATTATTAGTCCTAACTAACCGCCTCTCTGTCTAGATAGAAGCATCTGTAGACTAGCTAGATCCTGTGCGCAAAGATGCCTTAGACTAACTAGACTAACAACACCTTTATCCCTTTGTTTTGTTTTTTTTTATATTGTACACACTTATCTTTCTTATTATAAGGATCTGTTACTGCTAGCACTGTACAAAAAAAGAAAAGAGCTAGAGGATTGTACAGCAAGGCTTAGAAAGCAAAGGATAAAGAAGAGAAAAGCTATTTACATAGCGCAACTAGCCTATCCTAACGCACAGCATTACTAAGGCAAGTCCTAATAAATAAGGGTAGAGTAAAGGCAGAATGTAATTAGATAGACCTACACAGACAGAAGGGAGGTAACGCGTACAGAAGGCAACTCTTTAGGCAAAAAGAAAAGTTGCCAGTGTCTGTACGCAGCAGCAGTGTCGCGTCCTAGATACAAACGATCGCGCACGAGCAGGATCACATATCTATGTCACATAATGCTTGTGCGCGAACCTCTGTGCGCAAACATCTAGATATCCCCCTTTTCCTCTGTACAGAGGAAAGACAAGAGCAATAGAACTAGAAACATGTTGCCCTTACCTTACCTACCCTGTACGCTGTGCACACTGTACACCACTCTTACTCTTGCTACTTAAGTGCTTATACTATAAGCAGCTAGCTGTCAGAGCCTATTCAACATAACTAAAAGTAAGAGTTAGAGTATATAATAAAAGAAAAACATAATATAAAAAAATAATAAGTATAATATAAAAAAGTATAGTTTAAAAAACTTATAAAATAAAAGTATAGTAAAAAAAAGATAAATAAAGTAATAAAGTAAATTAATAAATATATAAATAATATAAAAGTATATAAAAAAAATTAGTATAAAAAATATTATAAATAAAAAAATATAAGTAAAGTAGTAAAGTAAGTAAATAAAAGTTAGTATAATATAATAGTATATAGTGTAAAAAAAAATATAGAATAAATAATAGTATTATAATAGTAAGAAGAAAAATATAGTAAATAAAAAAAAGTAGCATAAAAATATAATTTAAAAAATACATAGTATAAAAAAAGTATAAAATAAAAAAAAATA
>NW_022985267.1:2991-8993 GCF_010093535.1 Lindgomyces ingoldianus | reverse complement strand
AGAGGAAAAGGGGGATATCTAGATGTTCGCGCACAGAGGTTCGCGCACGAGCATCATGTGACATAGATACGTGATCCTGCTCGTGCGTGATCGCTCGTATCCAGGCCGCAACGCTGCTGCTGCGTACGGACACATAAGCATTATATAACATAGATATGTAATCCTGCTTATGCATAGTAGGTAGTATCTAAACTATAATGCTACTGCTGTGTACAGACACTAGCAACTTTTTTTTATCTAAAAAGTTACCTTCTGTACGCGTTATCTCCTTCCTGTCTGTGTAGGTCTATTTAATTATATTCTGCCTATAACGTACTTCACAGGCGAGTTGCTTACACACCTAAGTTGCTTACTTTTGCTAAAACCCTACTAAACTACTCTTTTTACACTAATACATTCCCTATAACACTACTTAGATGTGCTAAAATAATGTTAGATACAGCTTACACTTTAAGCTTTTAAATAAGACATAAAACTTTTAAAAAAATGTGCTCTAGCTATATATAAAGTCTTATAAAAAATAATAAATAACTATAGCACTAAATAACATTTATAAGCTAATTCTACAGCTAACTTATAAAGGCTAGGTAATAAAAAGAAGTAGGTAAGTATTAAGACTATACTTAAGCTATATGCGCAAGGAATTTCCCCTTAGATAGCATTTATAGCTAATATAGCTAATTTTTTGCGCGCTAAGTGTAATCTAGGCTATATTTACATAAACTAGCCTAGTATGTTTATAAAGTGTTATTTAAAGCTTAAAGTAAAGTTTTAAGTGCAAGTATAGTTAATAAATATTTAGCCTATAATAAAGCCTATCTTGCTAAAGTTATACATGTTATTATCCTAGATGCTATACTTAGCTTTAATATTCTTTATAAGGCTAAACCTGCCCTAAATTACCCTAGGACTCTTATAAAAAGCTCTCTTATAGTTATACTACGCGTAAACGTTACTTTAAGGTTTAAATAACGCTTCCTAAACATACTAGGCTAGTTTATGCTAACATAGCCTAGATTACGCTTAGCGCGTAAAGAATTAGCTATATTAGCTATAAATGCTATCTAAGGGGAAAATCCTTACACATATAGCTTAAGTATAGTCTTAATAATTACCTGCTGTTTCTTATTGCCTAGCCTTTATAAGTTAGCTGTAGAATTAGCTTATAAAAGTTATCTAGCACTATAGTTATTTATTGTCTTTTAAGGGACTTTATATATAGCTGCAGCATATTTTTTTAAGAGTTTTATATCTTATTTAAAAGCTTAAAGTATAAGCTGTATCTAACATTCTTTTAGCGCGTTTAAGTAGTGTTATTAGAAATACATTAGTGTAAAAAGGGTAGTTTAGTAGGGTCTTAGCAAAAGTAAGCAACTTAGGTGTATAAGCAACTTGCCTATGAAGCAGGGTTGCTGTTTACTATAGTAATAGTAATTACTATTACTATAGTAATTACTATGCAACTTTTTAGCCCTAGTAATAGTAATTACTATTACTAGGTATGTATAGTAATAGTAATTACTATTACTAGGTAAGTATAGTAATAGTAATTACTATTACTAGGTATATATAGTAATAGTAATTACTATTACTATTACTATAGTAATTACTATAGTAATCTAGTAATTACTATTTACTAAAAATAGTATAAAAGTATAACATAAGTCTTAATTAGTTATTTAAAATTTATAGCACTTTTAACTTTATTTTTATTAATTTACTTAGACTACTATCTTTTAATAAACTAGGTAAACTAAGTAAAATAATTCAACTAAATAAACTAATCTAACTAAATAATTTAAATAATCTAAATAATCTAAATAACTTAAGTAAACTAAGTAACTTAAATAAGCTAAATAATTAAATAACTTAAATAATTTAAATAACTTAAATAAACTAAATAACTTTAATAACTTTAATAAACTAGATAACTTAAATAAAAAAGATAACTAAAGTAAAAGAAATAACTAAGATGAAGAAAAAGAGGGGAAAAATTATATTACTAAAATAAACTAAATAGTTTTTATTTATAGTTTTACTATATATAACTACTATTATTACTAGTAGTACTATTATAACTAGAGACGCTAGTAGTACTTTTATTTTCTAAATCTTCTAAATCTTCTTTATCTTCTATATTTTTTTTTTGTTTTTGTTTTCCTTTAGAACTACTAGGTAAAGTATTTAATTCTTTATTTAATTCTTCTTTTGTTAAATAGGCTCTAACAGCTAGCTGCTTATAGTATAAGCACTTAAGTAGCAAGAGTAAGAGTGGTGTACAGTGTGCACAGCGTATAAAGTAGGTAAAGTAAAGGTAACATGTTTCTAGTTCTATTACTCTTGTCTTTCCTCTATACAGAGGAAAAGAGGGATATTTAGATGTTTATGCATAGAGGTTTACATACAAGCATTATGTAACATAGATATATAATTCTACTTATGCGCAATTATTTATATCTAGGCTGCAACACTGCTGCTGTGTACAGACACTAGCAACTTTTCTTTTTATCTAAAGAGTTACCTTTTATACATGTTACCTTTCTTCTATCTATGTAGGTCTATCTAATTACATTCTGCCTTTACTTTACCCTATTTATTAGGACTTGCCTTAGTAATGCTGTATATTAAAATAAGCTAGTTACACTATGTAAATAGCTTTATAAATAGTGTAAAGTGTTTTAGGCTATTATTATCTAGCCTTTATATACTTACCTTGTAAGTAATTTAGCAGTGTATAAACTATTTTATGCAGGGTTTTATACTAGAATAGTGTAGAATCTTTATATAGGCAGGTGTGTAAGAAGGTGTATATAATAAAGTCTTTTTTTTTTTTTACTTTTTCTTCTTTATCTTTTACTTTTTAAGCCTTACTATACTATTCCCTAGCTCTTTTTTCTTTTTATATAGTGCTAATAGTAACAGATACTCCTGCCTGCACACACACACACACACACACACACACACACATAGAGAGAGAGAGAGAGAGAGATGTCTCTCTAGCCTTCCTCCTCTACCTCTAGCGCTGTTAGTGCGGGCGTCTTTAACATCCTTATGCAGTCTAGCAGCCTAGAGCGCATTTATGTTACTTTTTTAACTAGTTTTACTACTAATTAGTAGTTTATTTAGCATTTTAGTATAAATATATAAATTTTTTAGCTTTTTTGCTTTCTTCTTATATAAAATGCTAATTATAAATAGGCTAAGAAGTAGTATGTAGCAGCTTTACTATTTTATAATATTAATGTTATTTTGCCTACTAGCACTAATCTGCAGCTGTAGGCAGCAAAAGTTATGTGTTATAAAAAGTACTTCTATGCAGTTTTAGTCTAGAGTTGTAGTTAAGTTTTAGTAACTTTATATGCTTATTATTATAGTAGCACTACTAATGCTTTTTTTTTTATTAAGTGTTATGTGTTAGCTAACTTCTAGGCTAATGCTTACACCTTATGCGTATAGTAGAGCTGTGGTCTGCATTGTAACTACTATATGTAAGGGGTGGTGGCTTTTCTTTTTCTATATACTAGATAAATAGACTATCTTTTTTACATATTCTTCTCTTCTAATTTTATAATAAGAAAAAATAAGTGTGTATAATAAAAAAAATAAAAGAGATAAGCTTTATATAAAAGTGTTATTAGTCTAGTTAGTTTAAGGCATCTTTGTGCACAAAGTCTAGCTAGTCTACAGATGCTTCTATCTAGACAGAGAGGCAGTTAGTTAAGACTAATAATTAAAAAGCCTAGTTTAGTGTTTTCTTTATATATGCATTTACTAAGTTATTTTTACTATTAATTTACTTAATTTTAGTAATTTCTCTTTTTTTATATAATTTATAGAGTAACATAATGTTAATTATAAGTTACTTTTTACTAGTAGTGCCTAGCTTAATAAAGTAATTATATAGAAACTTTAAATCTATATAGATTACTACTAGAATTAGTAGCAGTTTAAGCATTTATATAATTTACTATAAAGTTATACTAAAGGTAATTATATTATTAAACCTTCTAACTATTCTATATAGTTTACTAGTAAGAACACTTCTAGTTACTTTTTTACACTTAGTAGAATTCTAGTGTATAATGTTGCCTAGTATTTTAAAGTAGTTACTTTACTTTATATAGTTTTTATTATTTAATATAATTAAGAATTCTAGCTATAAGCTAAGGTTCTTATTATTAGCAAATAATCTATTTATAAAGATAAATAGCTTTACATAATTAAGTTATAATAGTAGAAAGGTAAGACTATGCTTACTATTATCTATCTGCTATTAGATTTATGCGTTAAGTGTGTTAATATTATTATGTAAAAGGTCTATAGTTTATGTAGTAATAAATAGGTTAAATGCTGCCTCTAGTTAACATATAGATGTAATGTATACCCCTCTTATATATTATTTAACATATTATTATGCAGCATCCTTATTTTTTAAGTTAATTATATAAAGGTAGCTTACTTATCTTTTCTAAGTAAGAACTACTATGTTGTGTGTAAGCTTAATTCTTTTACTATTAAACTTAATAAGTTGCTTCTTTACTAGAATAGTCTTACTCTTTATGTAGAACTTTACCTTCTGTAGTTTTTTCTTTTTTTTTTATATAAAATTTTTTATTATAATGCTTAAGGTGTTATATAAATGCTTCTAGTTATTTCTAGGGCCTATGTTGTGCATATAGTGCATATTTGCCTAACCTTTTAGGATATTTAAAAAGATGTCTGTGTACTAAGTTTCTTAGATATCTAGCTATTAACATAAATTAATAAAGATCTTTATTTTATTTATAAAGATATTATATAGTTAACTTATGTAGTTATTATTTTTTTTTTATGCTTTTTAGAATTATATAATTTTATCTGCTAGAAGTTTTTCTTTAGCAGTTTCCCTCTAGAGTAGAAGTTTGTACAGGTTGTAATGTGGTATAGATTATGCAGGTGGTATTAGTGGTGCATACACTACTGCAGGCGGTGGTGTGTACGATTGAGGGTGTGGAGCAGGCGTTAGGTAGGGTAGCATGTATTATTTGTACAGTAATTAGTGTAGTGCTAGCTAAGGTGTAGAAGCAGGTAATACTAGTATGTTTAGTGTTAATAGCAGCATTATGTTTAGTCTGCTTCTGTGCAGAGCCTTATATAGTAATAAAGGTTATGTATAAAGCCTTTTTAGTGCAATTACTTTTTTTTATGCTATATTATATAGCTTCTAGGCTTAGGTACCTTTAGTGCCTAGCTGTAGTGTGATTCTTTTGTTCTTTAGCACTTATATAAGCTCTTTTTTAAACATGTAGCTAAGTGCTAAGAAGTCTTATAGTGTTTATTTTTTAAAATTTTTTATATACACACTTAAAAAAGTAGCGCCTTTTTAAGTTGTTATGTGTAGATTAGTAATTATATAACTTATATATAATTAAGTTTATAAGCTTATTAAAGCTTTTAATATGTTAATTTTATTATTCTAGTACTCTAGGCTAGTCTTATTTTGTAGTGTTGCCTTTAATATTCTTATGTCCTTTATAAGTTATTTATATAATAGAAATTGTTTCTTATTCTTTCTATTATTACATAGAGTTGTTAGTTGCTAATAGAATTCTATTATAATAGTATAGTTAATTACTTTTCTAGTAGATCACGCAGGTACTACTGTTGTCTAGCTGCTAGGTTGTGCAGCTTTAATAGCTTTAGTGTACGCCTTACACTATCTCCTCTTTACTTTATATAGTAGCAGAGCTTGCTGTATAATGCAAAGGATTAATCTACTATCTTAAGAGATAAGTAACTAAATAAAGTACTTTATAAAGTGTAAGTGCTTTATTATTACTCTTCTTAAGAGATAAGTAACAAAACAAAGTGCCTTATAGGGCGTAGGGTTAATTACTTGTGCAGTAGATTGCGCAGGTACTGCTGTTATCTAGCTGCTAGGTTGTGCAGCTTTAATAGCTTTAGTGTGCGCCTTGCACTATCTCCTTCTTACTTTGTACAGTAGCAGAGCTTGCTATATAATG
>NW_022985267.1:0-2386 GCF_010093535.1 Lindgomyces ingoldianus | reverse complement strand
CTTTGTACAGTAGCAGAGCTTGCTATATAATGTAAAGGATTAATATGCTATTGTCTAGCTGCTAGGTTGTGCAGCTTTAATAGCTTTAGTGTGCGTTTTGCACTATCTCCTTCTTACTTTGTATAGTAGCAGAGCTTGCTATATAATGTAAAGGATTAATCTACTATTCTAAGAGATAGGTAACTAAACAAAGTACTTTATAAAGTGTAGGTACTCTGCTGTTACTCTTTCTAAAGGATAGGTAATAAAATAAAGTACTTTATAAGGCATAGGTACTTTATTATTACTTTTACTAATTTATAGTTAATTAAATTAACTACTAATTAGTGTTAAATAAGCTCTAACAGCTAGCTACTTATAGTATAAGCACTTAAGTAGCAAGAGTAAGAGTAGTGTACAGTGTGCACAGCGTACAAAGTAGGTAAAGTAAGGGTAACATGTTTCTAGTTCTATTGCTCTTGTCTTTCCTTTATATAGAGGAAAAGGGGGATATCTAGATGTTCGCGCACAGAGGTTCGCGCACGAGCATCATGTGACATAGATACGTGATCCTGCTCGTGCGCGATCGTTCGTATCCAGGCCGCGACGCTGCTGCTGCGTACGGACATCTTTAAATAATAAATTATCATTAATAAGTTCTTCTTCGTCTTCTATAGAACCTAGTTCTTTTAAAATAATTAGTTTTTTAATAGTACTAGGAAGTAGTCTATTTCTAGATTTTGTTACTATATTACCTACTTTAGAAAAAGTAGATTCAGAAGGCGTAGAAGTAGCTAAAATAGCTAAATAGTCTTTAGCTATATTATATATAATAGGAAATCTATTTTTATTAGCATTATAATAATTTTGTATACTAATATTTTTAGCTATTCTAGCTTCGCTTAAATATAATTCTACTTCATCTATATTATTTTCTATACTATTAGATATTAAAAATAAATTATCATCGCTACTATTATTACTACTAATATTATCTAAATCGATATTACTACTAAAACAAGTATTATTATTATTACTAGTTTCTAGTAAAATATAATTTTCTTTATATGTTTTATAAATATCTTTAAAAAAATTTTTTATATTATTAATTAATTCTATATTAAATTCTAGGCTATAAAATATATCTATTTTAAAGTGTGGATCTAAAATAGTAATAAGATATAAGTTTTTTAAAATTGTAATATTACTATTATTTAAAGGGAAATAACTTAATAATTTATCTATAGCTTGTTTTAATCCTTCTTTAAGTAAAGAATCTTCTATTATACTTTTAATACTTTTAAGTTTACTATATAGTTGGCTAATATATACTATAGTATAACTATTACTAGTAGAACCTTGTAATTTAATAGTAGGCTTTTTAAAGAACTCTAATATATCTACTATTTTAGTAATATAATCCCAATCACTATCTTTTATATTAAAAGAATCTAGATTTAAATCCTTTTTTTTAGAATTAGATAAAGTATTAGCTTTATATAGTACTATATTAATTTCATCTTTAAAATAAAGAAGTCTTTCTAGCATATTATAAGTAGATAACCACCTAGTAGTATTATCTTTTATTAAAATTTCAGGTCCTATATTATTTAGTCTATTATTTTTTACTACTTTTTTAAAATTATTTTTTAAAAAGTGATTATATTTAAATTTATTAATAAAGCTTCTAATTAAAATAGGTAGCTCTTTTCTACTATTAATTAAATCTATACTATTATTATAGTCTTGTACTATAATATTTATATTATTATTAAACTTTTTAGTATTATTAATAGTAAAAAACGTATAGTCTAGAAAACTATTACTAACTAAATTTAAAACATGTGCTGCACACTTAACATCTATTATCTTATAATTAAATTTGTTACTATATTTATCTTTTATTAATTTTATAGTAGAATTTATAGCGGACGCATTATCTCTAGTTATACTAATTAAATTCTTTCTTATATTAAATTCTTTTAGTATATTATTTATTATAGAATATAAAATAGCACTATTATAAGAGCTAAAATTATTTAAATCTTCAAACCCTATTAAATAGCTTTTTAATATAAAGTTATTATCTATATAGTGTAAAGTTATTGCTAAGAAATCTATATTATTACTAGATCTCCACTCGTCTATAGTAATAGAAAATTTACTATTATTTTTACTTAATAAAACTTTTAGTTTATTTATTTCTAAATTATAAAAAGTATCTAATTCTTTTCTTATAGTAGTTCTACCTATAACAGGTAAGTCGTCTTTTAAATACGTAAGTAGTTTATTAAAACTAGTACTTTCTATAATACTAAAAGGTAAATTATTATTTAATATAAAAGATAATAAATAAGTCTTATATTCTTCTTTACTAAAAAATATAAAACTAGGTCTTTTTCTAATA
>NW_022985266.1:6451-9201 GCF_010093535.1 Lindgomyces ingoldianus | reverse complement strand
CCAATTTCGAGAACGTCGCCTGCAGGTTGTTCGCCCAGGATGGTCCGCATGGTGTCATCAAGCCACTCTTGCATTTGGACTTTAGGGATTATGCTTCCGTCGTACATAGACGTCCATCCCATAAAATCGCGACCGACTGTAGACAAGTCAATCGTCCCGATGTCTTCGTATGTCCGTAACTCGAAGTGGTCCGCCCAGTCTGTTACCTTGTTTTCGTTTTCGTTTTCGTTTTCTTCAATTTCAATCTCAACCTGGCTCTTCACGGCGACAAAACCGACCATTTCTGGCTCTTGGCCCTCCTGGCAATTAATTACAACGGCCGCATCGTCGGCTACATAGCACCTCAGGATAGCGTGCTCAATTTCAGCAGGCTCGATGCGATGGCCGCGGATCTTGATCTGGTAGTCCATTCGTCCAAGGAACTCAATCTGGCCGTCTTTGGGTCGGATTCGGACCCGATCGCCTGTCCGGTATGCTCGAACGCTGTTACCTCCCAGACTAACGTTCACAAATCGATTGACGTCCAATTTCGAGTCTGTGTACCCTCTTGCGAGCCCATCACCCGTCACAATCAGCTCACCAATGACACCACCAGAGACTAGCTGCTGTTGTCTGTCCATGACAAAAGCCCCCGAGTTACTAACTGGTCGACCAATCGGCACGCTACCGACAAACTGGTCTCCTTGGCGGATATTGTAGATTGTGCTAAGGACGGCGTTCTCAGTAGGGCCATAAGCGTTATACACTCCTTCAGGAACGAGTGCCTGTGCTTTGACGGCATCTTGACCCTCGAGCCGGTCTCCTGCAACGAACAAAAGATCGACATCTCTTAGCATATCTGGGCTGATCGCGAGAACCTGTTTGAGCAGGGCTGGGGGAAGCATGGTTGCACAGATGTGCTCTTTCGCAAAGACAGTTCTCAGTGCTTTAACATCCACGGAGGTGAAATAGTCAATACAAATGATAGTCCCACCATTGAGCAACGCGGCGTAGATCTCCCATGTTGAGGCGTCGAAGGCGAGATTGGACAAGTGCGCTATTTGAGCATTTTGGGGGAGCCGGCTGACTACGTTGCTGTTCTTGACTAGTCGGATGACACTGCGATGTTCAATCATGACACCCTTTGGCTTGCCTGTTGAGCCAGAGGTAAAAATCACGTATGCGAGGTTCGTAGCGGAAGTCGACGGAAGCTTCGTTGTAGTGACAGCGTGTCCTTTAATCTTGTTGATCTGGACTATTTCAAGGTCTGGCAGGACAACGTCCGGGGGAGTTGTATCAGAACCAAGAAGGATGAGCTTGTGGCCTTCAACTGCCGACAAGATATCTTTAATGCGAGCTGCAGGGATATTGACGTCTAGCGGTAGATACGAGAGGCCAGCTTTAAGAATCCCGAGCAGGACGACAATTGTGTCACACGAGCGAGGCGCGTACACGCCAACTAGAGTTTCTGATGGCATCTGTCGCTGGCAAAGCCACATAGCCACTTTGTTGGACTGTCGGTCGAGCGCAGCATAAGTCAGCTCCGTGGAAGTGTCCTTGACCGCTGTCACGTCAAGACAAGTGGCCACCTGGTCGCGGAACACTTCGACAATGCTCAACTCGCGTGGATAGTCTGGCTTCTCTATGTCAAGAAGACCCTGGCTGCGAAGATCCGATAGGCCCTCTGTCAACGGGAGGGTAGCGACTGGAATCTGTGGGCTGTCCAGGCCTCGACGGAGGATCTCATTGAAAACAGCGAGCATGCTGTTAATAGTCTCGACATCAAAGAGGTCTGTCGCATACAACACACCTCCAGTCAGGCGGTTGTCATCTTGGAATAAGTGGAATTCCACATCAAATCGTGTCGTGGGTGTAAGTGGGACGCTCTCATCTTGTAAGCCCTTTAGACGAAGTTTGCCTAGGTCTCGCTGCGAATGGACGGCGAACATGAGCTGTACAAGGGGATTGCGTGATACATCTCGTGATCCAGGTAGGAGCGCTGAGACAATCTGCTCAAAGGGTACGTCTTGGTTTGCGAATGCTGCTGTCGCTGTATTGCGCACTTGTTGTACTAGATCATCAAATATATCGTCAGTGATGGTGATCCGCATACACTGTGTATTAACAAAGAAGCCGATTAGATTCTCGAGCTCTGGTCGATTCCTGTTGGCGGTCGGTGTGCCGATGGTGGCGTCCTCAGCCCCAGTCAGCCGATAGTGTGTAGCTCGGAAGGCGGCTAGTAGGACAACAAAAGGAGTGACGTTCTGAGCGCGACAGTATGCCTGTAGACTATCGTAGAGCGACCCAGCGATTGTAACATTGACAGCGCCAGCCTCGCCCGACAATACTTCAGGTCTCGGTCGATCACATAGAAGCTCAGCTGGAGCGCTATCGGCGAGTTGCGTTGTCCAGTACTCGAGCTGCCTCTGCTGCTCAGCCAGCTGCTCAGGTTGCTTCTGCCATACCGCGAAGTCGCGGTACTGCACAGGTAGTGGGGCGATTTGTGATAGCGGATCTTTCTCCCCAGCTAACGCCATAGCGTAGAAGTTGTCGAGCTCGCTGCGAAGTACATCTGCTGACCAGCCATCAGATGCGACGTGATGCATGACGATAGATAGGATATGATCGTCTTTAGCGATCCGGAACAAGCAGACCCTCCAACCTGGCTCTGTAGTAAGGTCGAATGGTCTCGTCTGCTCTGCTTTTACTGTCTGCAAGATCTCATCTTCTTCAAGAGCGGAGATATCATTTATACAGACATCCTGTGGACT
>NW_022985266.1:4018-5964 GCF_010093535.1 Lindgomyces ingoldianus | reverse complement strand
GCCGTTTTCGGTGCAGACAGAGCTCTCTGAGCAAGCTCTTTCCGGTCTACTTTTCCATTTTCATTGATTGGCATTCGCTCCAGGATAACAACTCGTTCTGGGACCATGTAACCGGGCAGGACTGTCTTCAGTTGGTTGTAGACATCTTTTTCTAGTTGCGCTACAGAACTGTTGTTCACCGTTTCTGAATCGGGGAGAGACATGCTCGCTAGGTAGTCGGCATTGGCTACGGCAAATGCGAACACCTCCTGCTCGGCACCTTGTCCTCGGAGAACAACGGCTGCGTCAAGAATGGCGGCATGGTTCAGGATCGCGTGCTCGATCTCTGGGAGCTCAACTCGGTGACCACGGATCTTGACTTGATGATCTATACGGCCGAAGAACTCGATCTCCCCATCCTGCGGTCGGTAGCGCACTTTATCTCCAGTGCGGTAGGCCTTAACCAGCTGGCCTTCAATCTTGACGTCCACAAAGCGGTTGACATTTAGAGTCGCATCTATGTATCCTCGAGCTACACCATCACCAGTCACGACCAGCTCACCAACCACGCCGGTTGGAACAAGCTGCTGCTTGGCGTCCATTACATAAGCTCCTGAGTTACTGACGGGCTTGCCGATAGGTACACCGTTGACGAATGTCTCAACGTCGCGAACCTTGTAGATCGTACTCAGCATCGCGTTCTCTGTAGGTCCATATGCATTGATAACTCCGCGTTGAACGAGCGATTGCGCTTTGATAGCGTCTCGGCCGTCAAGTCGATCAGCACCAACATACAAATAATCGAGAGCGGCGATACTCGCTGGGAAGCTATCCAGACATTGTTTGACGAGTAAACTCGGCAGCATAGCCACACGGATTTGCTCCTTGGCGAAGGCGTCGGCAAGAGCTTTGCTGTCCAGAATAGTCAAGTAGTCGATGCAGACAAGCGTTCCTCCATTGAGTAGTGGTGCGAATATCTCCCAGATCGATAGATCAAAAGCAATATTCATCAAGTGGGCAACGCGAAACTCTCTTGGGAGCATGTCTCCGACATTGCTACTCTTGACAAGTCGAACAATACCCCGATGCTCAATCATTACACCTTTCGGCTTACCGGTTGAGCCTGAGGTGAAGATGACATACGCGAGACTGGTCGCAGATGGGTGAACAAGCGCATCATTGTGGCTGCTGTGGATGGGGTGTTGCAAAGCGTCCGCGATCGATAGCATCTCGGTGTCGGGGAGGTTATAGCTAGAGACAGAGATGTTTGGGCCAGTGAGAACCAACTTGCGCCCCGGCACAGCTGACAAAATGGTCCCAATACGAGCGGCAGGGACATTAATATCGAGAGGCAGGAACGTCAGACCAGCTTTGAGAATACCGAGGTAGGCTACGATAGTCTGACAGGAACGAGGTGCTATAACGCCGACGAGACTTTCGGGTGCCATCTCTCGCTTGCAGAGCCAGGCGGCTAACATGCTGGACTGACTGTCGAGCTCAGCATATGTAAGTTCACTATAGGAATCCTTGACGGCAATTGTCTCTGGATAAGCAGCCACCTGGTCGCGGAAGACATCAACTACACTTGATTCCCGTGGATATTCTGTCCTTGGAATGTCGAGCAGGCTCAGGTCGCGAAGCTCCGAGCCGTCCGTAAGGGGCAAAGTAGCAATCGGCGACTTTGGCTCTTCGAGACAGCGGCGCAGAATCTCATAGAAGACGGAGAGCATTCCGTTGATTGACTCTGTCTCAAAAAGATCCGTAGCGTATAGCACACTGCCCTTAAAACAATTCTCCTCCTGGAACAAGTGGAATTCCATGTCCAGGCGTGTAGTCGGTGTCAAGGGTACGAGCTCCCCTTCCAGACCCTCCAGACGTAGGCGGCCGAGGTTTCGCTGCGAGTGGACAGCGAACATGAGTTGAACCAGTGGGTTGCGTGAGGTATCGCGGGATCCTGGTAGAAGGGC
>NW_022985266.1:0-3178 GCF_010093535.1 Lindgomyces ingoldianus | reverse complement strand
GTTGAGCGGTCCGCGTAAGCGTGTTACTAATGGGACGACGTACCACAATGATCCCAGGTTGAACTGGTCAAGGAACCACAAGCGGCCCTGTGCGAAAGATTGCTCTACTGGCCACGAGTACTTGCTAGAAGGGATGGGGCGGTGTTGCTCTGTGTTTTGTTGGAGAGTTGTCGCTAGATCAGCGAGCACAGGGTTGTTGAAGATGTCTCTGACAGACACCATAGTTTTCAGCCGACGGCCAAGCTGCGCAGCCAGCTTCATCGCTGTGAGAGAGTGCCCACCAAGCTCGAAGAAGTCGTCAGTCGCACCGACTTCAACCCCGAGAATGCCCGCGAATACTTCACACAATGCGCTTTCAATCGCATTGCAAGGGGCCACATGTTCGACGACTCGTCTCTTTCTTTCTGCTGTCTGTGCCATAATGCCTAGCTCTTTCCGATCGACCTTGCCATTTGCATTGATGGGCATTTGGCTGAGTACTATGATCTGTGCTGGGACCATGTACGCTGGTAGCACCGCCTGCAAATGTTTGTTTACCTGTCTTTCGGGTTCTGAATCTTTGGCACCCCTGCAGACAACAAATGCGACGAGTTCCTGCTCGGCACCATCTCGCTGGGAGACAACAACGGCGGCGTCGCTGACAGCGCTATGGTGCAACATAGCGTGCTCCACTTCTGCTAGCTCAACACGGTAGCCACGGATTTTGACCTGCTGATCGATACGACCAAAGAACTCAATCTGACCATCTTGTGGTCGGAAGCGGACTCGGTCACCTGTGCGATACGCTTTGACTCGCTGAGCGTCAATAGTCACATCAACGAAGCGATTTATATCTAAAGCTAGGTCGGTATATCCTCGAGCCAGACCGTCTCCGGTTAGGACCAGTTCGCCAATAACGCCGATCGAGACAAGCTGCTGCTTAGTATCCATGACGACAGCTCCGGAGTTGCTTACAGAGCGGCCAATAGGCACTCCGTTTGTGAATAGTTCTTTGTCTTTCACGTAGTAGATAGTGCTAATGTGGTTCTCTGTTGGGCCGTACGCGTTGTATACCCCACCCTTGACTAATGCCTGTGCCTCCATGGCGTCTCGACTATCCAAACGGTCTCCCGATGTAAACAGGATGTCCAAGCCGGAGATCAAGTCAGGCATATCAGCGAGGTATCTCTTGAGCAGTGCGGGTGAAAGTGTGGCCGTTTGAATCTTCTCTTCGGCAAAGAGCCTTTGGAGTGCTGTGCTTTCCATCGTGACAGGATTCTCAATACAGATAACGGATCCTCCATTCAGTAGAGCTAGACAGATTTCCCATACGGACACGTCAAATGCGATATTTGTCAGGTGCGCGGTACGAGGCGATGGCGGAAGCATAGAAACAAGATTGCTGTCCCGTATGAGTCGGACGATGCTGCGATGTTCAAGCTGGACGCCTTTCGGCTTGCCTGTAGAGCCGGATGTGAAAATGACATATGCGAGACTTGTCGCAGAGGGCGATGATCTCCGGATTGAAGCAACATTGGTGTCTGAGTATTTCAAGGTGTCGCTGATTGTAATCATTTCAACGTCCGGCATCGCGATCTCTGGGGCTTGTACGCTAGACCCGAGTAGGACGAGCTTGTGGCCAGCGACAGCTGAAAGGATCGTTTCAGTGCGCGCGACAGGGACATTGACGTCGAGCGGCAAGTACGCAAGACCCGCCTTGAGAATACCGAGAAAGGCGACAATCGTATGACAGGAACGAGGCGCGAGGACACCAACTAGAGTTTCAGGAGCCATCCGTCGTTGGCACAACCAGGCGGCTAATCTCTCTGATTGTCGATCGAGTTCAGAATATGTCAATTCAGATGAAGAGTCTTTGATTGCCATTGCCTCTGGGCAGACAGCGACCTGCTCACGGAAGACGTCGACAATGCTTGAGTCTCGCGGATATGGCGTCTTCTCAATGTCGAGCAGGTTGAGCCTGCGGAGCTCCGAAAAACCATCTGTAAGCGGAAGAGTAGCGATTGGCAATGCCGATTCTTCGAGGCCGCGGCGGAGGATCTCGTTAAAGACTAGTAATAGTCCCTTAACTGTCTCAGGTTCGAAGATATCAGTCGAGTAGAGCAGACTACCATGTAGACAGTCGTCTTCCTGAAAGAAGTGAAACTCCATGTCCAGCCGGCTTGTTGGCGTCATCTCTATGAGTTCGGCTTGCAACCCTTCAAATTGTAGCTGACCGAGATCTCGCTGCGTGTGAACTGCAAATAACAGCTGCACAAGTGGGTTACGCGACGTGTCTCGCGAACCTGGGAGCAGGGCTGAGACAAGCTGCTCAAAAGGCACATCTTGGTTAGCGAACGCTTCTGTTGCCGAATCGCGAGTCTGTTGCACTAGGCCTTCAAATGTCTGATTAGATGTGACAGCAGTCCGGATGCACTGGGTGTTAACGAAGAAGCCGATCAAGTTTTCAAGCTCCGGTCGATTCCTGTTGGCTGTAGGCATACCGATGGTAGCATCGTCGGTACCGGTCAGCCTATAGTGTGTCGCGCGGAAGGCAGCCAGTAGGACGACGAAAGACGTGACTTGATGAGCAAGACAATACGCCTGAAGGCTCTCATACAGCGCTCCGACAATCGTGAAGGGAACGACACCAGCCTCGCCTGAGAGAACTTCGGGCCTTGGCTTGTCACAAAGAAACTCTGCTGGCGTACTATTGGCGAGTTGTTTGGTCCAGTACTTAAGCTGCTTGTCTTGCTCCAATGCTTGCTCTGGTTGCTTCTGCCACGCTGCAAAATCACGGTACTGGATTGGGAGCGGTGTGATTTGCGACAACGGGTCGTCCCCTTTGAGGGCCGCGCTGTAGAAGACATCCAGCTCATGGCGGAGCACGTCTACCGACCACCCGTCAGAGACGATGTGGTGCATGACGATCGACAGGATATACTCGTCTCCACTAAGCTGGAACAAGCAGACCCTCCATCCTGGCTCTACGCTGAGATCAAACGATCTCGTCTGCTCAATCTTCAATGCTTTGCTGACTTCGTCGTCGTTATACGTAGATATGTCAATGGTCCTGATGCTCTTTAGTCTCCATGGCTGGACTACTTGCATTCCGACACCGTTGTGCTCCTCAAAGGTAGTCCGTAACGTTTCGTGTCGCTGCTCAAGAGCATGAAGCGCAGTATTGAGTGCGACGCGGTCG
>NW_022985265.1:7955-10548 GCF_010093535.1 Lindgomyces ingoldianus | reverse complement strand
TATGTTTACTTTTATTTACATTACTTATATTTCTTTTTATACTCTATTCTTTTCTATACTATACTTTTTTATTACTATGTTATACTATATTTTTTAATATACTCTTATATAACTACACTTTTTCTATAACTATTCTTTTACTTTTCTTTTATTCTTTTTTTACTTTTCTTTTACTGTTTTTTTACTTTTCTTTTACTATTCTTTTACATTTCTTTTACTATGTTTTTTTATATGCTATATGTTTCTATACTATGTTTTTATTTATATTATACTTTTTTTTAAACTATGCTTTCTTTTATAATTTTATATACTATAATTTATTTTATAATATTTATTTTATCTATAACTTTTTTAATACTATCTATTTTTTTATACTATATATTTCTTTATACTTTATCTTTCTCTATACTTGTTTTTATATAATATTTTTTTATAATATTTTTTTACTATATTTTTTTTTACTGTTAATTATTTTATACTATACTTTATTTTATACCTATAGTTGTTCTTTTACTTTATTTTTTTTATACTATAACTTTTTTATTTTATATTTATTTTATTTTATATCTTTTTTTAATATATCTTTTTTTATTTTATTCTTTAACTTACTTTAATAGCTATACTTAATTTAAATTTTATAATTATTTTACTAGTTTTTTATATTTTAATACCTTTTTTAACATTTTATTATATTTTATTATATTTTATTATAATGTATAATAGTTTACTATAATATACTCTAGTTTGCTATAATATACTATAATTTACGAAAATGTACTATAATCTACTATAATCTACTACTGTCTTCTTAATTTACTCTAGCTAAGTAAAAGTTACTATAGTTATACTATTATAATATATTTAAATTCTTTAGTATTTACTATACTTTGTAGTAATTTACTATTATTTACTTTATTTAGCTTTAATTTACTATAGCCTATTATAATTTACTTGTATATTATATAATTTGCTTTATAGATTAAGACTTAGCAAATCTATAGATTACCTAGAAGTACCTAGTTAGCCTAATTTATAACCTTTTATAAATTATAGTTAATCTTTAAGATTTATTAGAGTCTTTCTAACTCTTGCTCTGCTGTAACCTAAATTGTTAACTTGTTTAAATCTATTGCCTACTAACCTACTACCCTGTACCCCCTCCTTCGCTTTAGGTACCCTGTAGTCAGGTACTTATACTGAATACCCCCCCCCTCTAACCTTGCCCTCTAGTTGTCCTCCTCCTTTTTAAGCTTAATATAAACTTTAAGTTTTAGCAAGCATCTTATTCTAAGAGGGTTTTCCGCCCTGTTACAAAGCTAGCGCTCTACGTAACTTCTGTAGAAGCTTAGATTACTTTCTTTTACTGTTATTTACTCTCTTTTTCTCTTCTTTACTATATTTAATTATAGTTTTAGAAACTTTAGTTAATAGTATTATAATTTATTATTATTTACTATAATTACTAGCATAGATTTAAAGAAACTTGTATTAGTAGAAAAATAGTAAGTATATATAAGAAAATAATTACTATATTAGTAGCTATTCTACTTTAGTTTATACCTAATAAGTTTAATTGCTACTACAAACATATTACTAAAATACTCGCCCTATACCTGATACCTATGCCGCTTCCCTAACCATGCTGCATACTCTCTCCAGTCTCCGCCTAGCTTTCCGCAGTATCCGCACTGTCGGATAATCCCAACTGCCCAGCCATCCCCAACAGCAGCTGCTTGTACCAGCGGTACTACTACATTTGGCTATTGACACTTTGCTGTAACGTCCCTGCCTGTAGCGCAATACCTCTGACTAACAGAGCAGCGTTAACAACTGTTCTTAATGCTGTTGTTGCGTATACCCTTTTAAAAATAGTCTATGTTAACCCTATGCACGCCTGCTTGTGCTATACACTTCATTGTCTTGTGCGTCCGCCACTTGTCCGGCCCCAAGTTGTCTAGCACCCAGCATATAGCGCATCCTGCCCGCACCTTGTCCATCATCTCTTAAACCTGTTGCTACTTAGTGCTTGTCTCCTGCTGTGAACGCTTAAACTTAGGGACTCCCTCTCCACACTAGTCACATCTAGCAGACTTAATGTTGTTGCACGCTACAGCCTTGCCGTCTATGTACATGCTCATCAGCGCTTGTCGGCACCCGCGGCCTGTTAAAAACAACCCTATGGCCTGCACGCATAAGTCGTTGCTGTGCTTGAGCATCTCCTGTTCCACAGATCTACGCTCTACAACAATAACTGAGTCAACCTCCTCCCTGGCTCGCCCTCTACGCCTGCTCTCTTGCGCGAAGTCGATCATGCTCCACGGCATCCCCACGTGTAGTATATACACCACCCTGGGGTAATCAACCCCCGTCCCCAGCGCTGACGTAGCCACGATCAGCCCACCAGAGCCAAGCCACTGCTTTACCCGTTCAGCGCGATTAGGGACGTTAGCGTGATAGTATTCGCATCTAAGCTCTTCTGCTATCCTTTAACACTGTTCCTTGCTGCGGCAGTACACCACGCCCTTCTCTCCTGTCGCAAGCAACGACGACTGCCGCCGTGAGCCTACCGCGAGCGCTGTCTCCTCTAGCTTGC
>NW_022985265.1:0-7945 GCF_010093535.1 Lindgomyces ingoldianus | reverse complement strand
CTATACCTAATACCTATGCCGCTTCTCTAACCACGCTGCATACTCTCTCTAGTCTCCGCCTAGCTTTCCGCAGTATCCGCACTGTTGGATAATCCCAACTGCCTAGCCATCCCTAACAGCAGCTGCTTGTACTAGCGGTACTACTACATTTAGCTATTAACACTTTGCTATAACATCCCTGCCTGTAGCGCAATGCCTCTAACTAATAGAGCAGCGTTAACAACTGTTTTTAATGCTGTTGTTGTGTATACCTTTTTAAAAATAGTCTATGTTAACCCTATGCACACTTACCTGTGCTGTACACTTTATTATCTTGTGCGTCTACCACTTGTCCCGCCCTAAGTTGTCTAGCACCCAGCATATAGCGCATTCTGCCTGCACCTTATCTATTATCTCTTAAACTTGTTGCTACTTAGTGCTTGTCTTTTACTATAAATGCTTAAACTTGCAGACTCTCTCTTTACACTAGTTACATCTAGTAGACTTAATGTTGTTGCACGCTACAGCTTTGCTGTCTATGTACATGCTTATTAGCGCTTGTTAGCACCTGCGGCCTGTTAAAAACAACCCTACAGCCTACACATATAAGTTATTGCTGTGCTTAAGCATCTTTTGTTTTATAGATCTATGCTTTATAATAATAACTAAGTTAACCTCCTCTCTAGCTTGCCCTCTACGCCCGCTCTCTTGCGCGAAGTTAATCATGCTCCACAGCATCCCCACGTGTGGTATATACACCACCCTAGGGTAATCAACCCCTGTCCTTAGCGCTGACGTAGCTATAATTAGCCTACTAGAGCTAAGCCACTACTTTACCTGTTTAGCGCAATTAGGGATGTTAGCGTAATAGTATTTGCATCTAAGCTCTTCTGCTACCCTCTAACACTGTTCCTTGCTGCGGCAGTACACTACGCCCTTCTCTCCTGTTGCAAGCAACAACAACTGCTGCTGTAAGCCTACTGTAAGCGCTGTCTCCTCTAGCTTGCTAGCTTAACACTACAACACAAAGTATTGCGTGTTTAGCTAGACAGTGCTAGCGTGTAAGTACGTTGCACACTAAACTAGCATGCTAGCCTCTAGTTTGCACTCTTATAATAGTAAAAGCGTTGCTATAAGTAGTACTATTAGGCATAGTAGTAACTATAGATTAAAGCACTGTTTCTAGGCTTCTTAAGATAAATAATAGGTTTTAGATATAATATATAGGATAATAATTAATTATATTTATTAATAAATGTTTATTTTTTCTTTTTGTCTACTCTTTTTGTGTTGCTTAGCTTTGTTTTTCTAGTCTAAGTCCCTTGCGCACTAGCCCTATGCGCGACTAGCTGTAACATGCTGTAAGTTGTTGTAAAATGCTATAACATACTGCAACTTACAGCAACATACTATTTAAGCTTATTACTTATACTATGTAGCAGCTTTTGCCTAGCGTTTCTTCTGTCTTAACAGTAGGTGCGCATATCTAACAGTAGTATGCGACCCTAGCAAGCATGTACAAGTAGTGCTTCACCCTGCACAGTTGCTAGGCTAGGGCATTAATACCTTAAGCATAGCTAGAAAGCAGAGAAACCTAGTGCATTAGTAGTAGTAGTAGTAGTAGTAGTTGTTGTAGTTGTAATTGTAGTTAAGGCCTACAGCAGAACTGCAAAGACTATGCGCATATCTTTATAAAGAAAAATTAAAATTAATTACACAGTTACTAGGCTAGTGCATTAATGCCCTAAGTATAGCTAGGAAGTAGAGAAACCTATTGCGTTAGTAGTAGCAGTGGTAATAGTTGTAGTTGTAGTTAATAGTTAGGGCTAGTAGCTGCTGCGCTAACAGCAGAGCTATGTGCGCATCTTTATAAAGGAAAACTTATAATTAACTACACAGTTACTAGGCTAAAGTGTTAATGCCCTAAGAAAAGCTAGGAAGTAGGGAAACCTATTAGGTTAGTAGTAGTAGTAGTAGTTGTAATTACAGTAATAGTAGTAGTTATATTGTTATAGTTAACACCTATAGCTAGTAGCTGCTACGCGAAATGCAGACCTTGTGCGCACGTCCCTAGAAAGAAAAACTCTAAATTAAATGCATAATTACTAGGCTATAGTGTTAAAACCTTAAGCATAGCTAGAAAGAAGAGAAACCTATTAAGGTAGCAGTAGTTGTAGTTGTAGTTGTGGTCTACTGCGGAACTGCAGAGCCTGTGCAGGTATTCTTATAAAGGAAAATTAAATTAATTGCGCAGTTGCTAGGCTAGGGCATTAATGCTCTAAGCGCAGCTAGAAAGTGGTAGTAATAGTAGTAGTTGCAGTTATAGTTAATAGCTAGGGCTAGTAGCTGCTGCGCTAACAGCAGAGCTAGTGCGCGCATTTTTATAAAGAAAAACTTACAATTAACTACATAGTTACTAGGCTAAAGTGTTAATGCCTTAAGCACAACTAAGAAGTAGAGAAACCTATTACATTAGTAGTAGTAGTAGTTATAGTTGTAGTAATAGTAGTAGTTAAAGTTGTAGTTAACAGTCTAGGCTAGTAGCTGCTGCGCTAATAGCAGAGCTAGTGCGCGCATTCTGTAAAGAAAAACTTATAATTAACTGCACAGTAGCTAGGCTAGAGCGTTAATGCCCTAAGTAGAGCTAGGAAGTAGGGAAACCTGTTGCGTTAGTAGTAGTAGTTGTAGTAGTTGTAGTTACAGTGATAGTGGTAGTTAAAGTTGTGGTTGACAGTTAGAGCTAGTAGCTGCTGCGCTAATGGCAGAGCTAGTGCGCGCATCTTTATAAAGGAAAACTTACAATTAACAGTTGCTAGGCTAAAGCGTTAATGCCCTAAGCAGAGCTAGGAAGTAGGGAAACCTGTTGTAGTAGTAGTAGTTGAAGTTGTAGTTGACAGCTAGGGCTAGTAGCTGCTGTGCGAACTGCAGAGTCTGTGCGCGCGTTGCTGCAAAGAAAAATTAAAATCTACTATATAGTTACTAGGCTAAGGTATTAATGTCTTAGGCATAGCTAGAAGGTAGAGAAACTTATTATGTTAGTAATTATTATAGTTGTTGTAGTTTTATTATTGTAGTCTGTAAGCATAGGCTTGTTGCTAGGGTGTAAACTGCAGAGCCTGTGCGTGTTTTCTAGTAAAAGAAATAATAAAATTAATAGCGCTGTTACTACGCTAAAGAATTAATGCTATAAGCATAGCTAGGAAGTAGAGAGCTATGTTGTTAGTTATAGTTGTTATTGTAGTCAGGTCTGCAGGCAGGGCGCTGGTGCAGCAATGCGCGCGCGATGCCTGCGCGCGCAGGAAAATTAAAATCTACTGCGCAGTTAGAGTTGCAGTAAAACACTACTACATCTGTACATTTTTGCAAAAAAAACACTAGTAGGGGCAAGTTTAGGTTAAAGCCTAAAAGTTTACTTACTATTATAATAGAATCTAGGCACAGGATAGGGGACAGATTTTAGGGGTTTTGTTTAACAGATTCTAGTTATTTGCTGCTTGCTTAGGCAACGCGCTAAACAGAATAAGAAAGTTAGGGTTATAAAAAGCTAGCAATCTGTAGCTATATATTAGATACTGTAATAGGTGGCGCTATAGTCAAGTCTACTAATCTAGGCTAAAAAGAGAAGCAAAAAGGGGGTTAGATCTAGCGCAATGCCTAATTAAAACAAATAAGGCCTAACCTATAGCAGTTGCAGAGAGATAGGCTTTATTAAAAATAAAATTAGCATAAACCTTAGCCTTTAAAAAAGTAGTTAAGTAGGTTAATTAGTTAGTAAATATTTTAAAGTGTTTACTAGCATTAATCTATAAGCTAGAGTAGAGGTTAAAGAGGGTATAAAAGATGCTGTTTACTTAGGCAAATTTTTTACTTACACTAATTACTTTTTTATTACTTACCTTAGTGTAAGAGCTACTAGTTTTAGCTTTAGTATGTGTAATAGCATTTTAGTTTAATAGCTTAATAAAGCTTAAAAGAGTATTAAGACTATATATAACTTTTTTAGCTTACTTAACTTTGCTATACTTTATTATTTTAAACTAGATAACTTTCTTTATCTGCTAGAAAAAAAACTATGTTAAGATTAAAACTTAGCAGCTAGACACTAGGTTTTAGAGACTAGTAGAAAAATAATATAAGATTAGAATATATATATAAGTCTAGCTATAATACTTTAAAGAGGCTAAAAAAAGTTAGTTATAGTTAAAGTATAAAAATTAAAAAGTCTAACTTAATACTAAAAATATAAAAATAAAGCTTAAGTTTAGAAATATAAAAGTAATATAGTATCTTAAAATAGTTAAAGTAACTTTATAGTTAAAATAAGGCCTTTAGTAGTAAGGTAGACATAATCTACACTTGCCTAAAATAGAAGTTTTTAAGCATTTAGAATATTAGCTAGAAAGAAGTAATAAACTAAAGACTACTTAGTTATATCTAGTATTTTTATTAAAAAGTAGTATAATTTAACTTAGGCTTTCTTAATAAGTTATGTTTTACTTATTATATACTTTTATTTGCTTTACCTAACAGTAGGAGTTAATATAATTAAGTTATAGTTTAATTAAAGCTACTTATACTTTTTAACTTTCTACTAAAAGTTATAATGTAAAGCTATGTAAGAGCACTAAAGACATAAGCAACTAGATTATATTTATTACTAGAGGAGTCTTTTACAGGAGTCTATATATATGCGAAATAAGTAGGTAAGTTGTGGCAACAGACTGTGCTAAGATGCATACAACTATAGTGCTAACGCATAATTATTATGTAACAACACATCTAACTATTGTGCAACTATAGTAATAACACATCTAAGTGTTACTACTACAAACACACCCCCCTAGCTTAAAATAAAGCAAATGTATAGGCAGAATAAAAGCTAAACAAAAGATAGACAGATTTGTAAGCAATTTGTATAGTAAATAGTTAAAAAGATGTGTGCAGTGCATAGAGAGTTAATAATAAATTACTTGTAGAAAGGTTAGTAGAGATGTCCTCTAAACCTAATTGTTGTACAAACTCTTTATGTTTTTATCTTAGTAGCAATTTAGTGAGACTGTCTACAGGCATCTAAGCGGTAGGTTTCTAGTTAACATGTAGTCTACTAGCAGAGATCTCTTGTCGTAACTAGCTCTAGTGTATGTTAACATGCTTGCGCTTAGTTTAGAGCTTTAATAGATCTTTTGTGACAATTCCAATTGTCTGCTAATTGTCGCACCAGATAGTAGGGGTATTGTTAATTAGGAGCTGAAGTCGTGTGAAGAACAGCTTCCACCACTCCATGTCAGTACCGGCTTGCGAGAGAGCTAGGAGCTCTGCCTCTGTAGTTAATTTAGTGACAGTTTGTTGCAAGGTTAGTCTTCCAGTCTACCGCTAGACCAAAGAGCTTGAATAGATGTCCATAAGAGCTTCAACGAGTCGCTGGATCGTCCGTGAATGCAGCGTCTTATGCACCATGGAACTGGGGCTCTGCATAATTAAGCTTATAGAATGCGCTGTTTTAAGAGTTTCTTAATGTTCCTATTGTGAGATGTTTTGTACGGAGTAGGTAGCGCTAGCAATGCAGGGCTGCATCTAGGTGCTTTTGACCAGGATTGGTGAGGTGGCGTGCTAGTATTGAGTGCGCATGCGCTATGTCCGGTCGTGTGAATGATGCTATGTAGGCGAGTGAGCCTACTAGCTGTTGATAGAGCTTGGTCCTCCTATTGTTAGTGGTCTCAGTAGAGAGCTCTAGGGTTTCGCGCAGAGGTATGTCAGGTAGTCGTTTCCCGCTCTGCTCTAGATTAAATTTGGTAGCGATCTTGTTAATAAAGGAGTCTTGGACTAGGTAGCTATCCATTTCTGTGCGCATGGCTGCTTAAAATTCAGCCATACGTGGGTGTTGATCGCGATGCAGGTGCTCCTTGACAATGGAGCTAGCAAAGGTTGCAAAGTAGGTGCTGCATTGCTTTAAGCGCGTAGTGCGGTTTTCGCTGATAATGTTTGATTTGTTGATGTTAAGAGATCGTGCCTTTGGTGCATTATTTTGGTCAGGATCCGGTATATATCGCGGATCGTGTACAGAGGTAATAGGTGGCTCATGTATAGAGGTAGCAGGGTCATCGTCTGACCTAGTATTGAATGCTTCCGTCGTTTCGCGTACGAGCTGCTGAGAGCTTTCATCCTCGTTTGATTGCGAAGGTGCTGGACGAGACTTATAGCCATGCGTAGGTGCAGGTGATTCGGAGCTTCGTATGGAGCTCTGTGGCGTTGGAAGCTGAGCAGGTGTAGGGCTCTTGTCGCTCTCATGAGTCTGCTTTTCAAGCTCTGCTAGTGCGTCTAGTGACTGAGAGAGAGCGAGCTGATGCTTGAGAGAGAGGTTCTCGGTGTCGTCGTCGACTTCTGGTATGTCGATGATAGGGCGTCGCTCCTCGCGCGATGGACGATGATAGATCCTTTTGAGCTTAGTGGCTAGGGTGACTAGTTCGGGGGAGGAGCTTCGAAGCCGAGAGCTGAAGGTGGAGAGCTCTGCTCGCTCCATCTCCTCTGCGTCAATGAGCCAATGTCCGTTTTGGTATTTGAGTTTGCAGACGACGTTTTCTGAGGATCCTTGGTATAACGCGTCTCTACCAGAGTCAAAGTGGATGTCTAGGGATCTGCATCGTGCGAGACCTAGTACATTGGCAAAGAAGCCCTCGACGTATGCGACATGTGTGAGCTTGATGGTGGAGAGTCCTGCAGGTGTATTGACCTTTAGGTGGACGTCTCCCTAGCTAGTGATGGGTAGAGCTTCGCGGCCAGCGTATACGATCTCTCCAGGCATTGCGTCGCGTCGATAGGTCCAGCCGTATTGGGTGTTGTTGCAGATGTGCGCGTTTGAGCCAGGATCTAGTATCCAACGATTGATGAGGCTTGGTACAGCGACAGAGGTGCTGAAGACCTGCTGTAGAGCATTTGATTGCGGAGTTGAGCTAGGGAGCTCGCCATCATCAAAATTGATGGGTGTTGGAGCGCTTTGCTGTCTTTGTTGCTTCTCTCGCCGCTGCTTGTCCCTCTCTAGAGCAGCCAGCACTTTTGAGTTGATATTGGGGTCTTTTCGGGCCTGATTGACCTTCTGCTGGATAGATTGATCTGGTTTCCATCCTTTTGTACGAGTAGTAGGGTTCAAATATTTGCATTCGTTAAACCAATAGATGCTGCCGCAGATGCAGAGAGGTTTCGCACCAGGTTTGAACCTAGACCGATTCTGGTTTGTCCCTGCAATGCCTAGGGTAGCGAATGATCCTATAGAAGCTGCCACAGGGTTCATAGTGCGGTGCCAGGTGCGGTATTGAGAGATGTAGTCTTCCAGGCTTGGAATTGCTGCAAGATCATTACAGTCCTCTTTCTCTATAATATAGAGCAGTGCGTTGGCTGCGAACTCTGGTGCTAGAGGCTTAATCGTACGAAGGAAGTCGGTTTGCGCGCGGGTACCCTGGACATCTGGAAGATTCGCTCTTCTGCACTGCCCAACAGTTTGTAGCCATTCGCTCAGCCATGCGTCAAAATCCTTGTGTGGTTTCTTCTAAAGAGCTCGGTATTGCTCTATAAGTATCCTTTGGCGATTGGAGCTGGTTGGTGCTAGTTGACGTTTGAGCGCTACGAGTTTGTTGTAGGCATCCTTGTGATCCTCAATCAGGAAGTAGTGCTGTAGTGCGATTGTCCGAGAGATCTCTGCACTTATCCTAGCTAGAGATTTGCGCAGGATTTTGTACTCTGTGATTTTGCGCTCCCATTGATTGTGGTCAGCGGTATAGTCGGATAGGTTTTTTGCATCCATTTCGGATGGTTTGGTGGCGCCCGATTGATGATCGCTATATGTTGGCTCAACTGGTATGTCTCCTAGTTTCATCACCTCATCTGCTGAGAGCTCTGGGTTGCAGTATTCCCAGACAAACAGCTGTTCCGCGACTGACCTTTGGAGGTAGATCCATCGGTCCCAGTCATT
>NW_022985264.1:9750-11446 GCF_010093535.1 Lindgomyces ingoldianus | reverse complement strand
ACAACACCGAGGAGAGTTTCTTGAAGCTCTGGATCAATCGGTAGACCCATTCCGCTGTCCCAGACCGGCTTAATGTGCCTCTGTCGTATCCAATTGCCGATACACTCGATCATCTTGATGGTGGTGCATCGCAACCGCAATCTGTCCCATGAACAGGTCCTTCGGGCCCCAGAGAAGGTCCGTTCTGGCTCTGATGATTCTGCGGGGATAGAGAGAATAGCCATAGCCATGCAGCTAAGCCCTAGATAGCTGCAACGCTGCTCAGATTAACACCACCACTCAAGAGGAGTGACTCTGTCTTTCAAATTAATAGCTGGGCTATTAATAAAGCTCCTAAAGTTGTCATCTGGCTGTAAACTAATAGTCTTTACCTTTGTCTTCTGCTTTAATAACATGAAGACGTTCACAGGCTTATCTAGCTGTCCAGTCGATATACCGGGTACGTTATCTGGAGCTGGAGAAGAGCCTGGTTTACTATTAGGCTTGAAATTGTTTACCTAGATTGTATTAGCAAGTTTAATGGCCGGCTCCACCCACTCTTCTGGCCAGTTCTGGTGTAGGTAGGCGGCTCGCTTGCGCGGATCAAGTAGTATCGCAGCAGCGTATACAGGTGTCTCTCCTGTTTTGTTGTAGTATTTGTCAAGTACGTACCAGCCCATGTTAATAGCTTAAATTATGCGTTTATTATAGTTCTTAGGTAAGGAGTAGTAGTTCTACTAAACGTAAGTACTCAGCTCTATTAAGGGGAACTAGATACTAACCTTCTGCTCCTTATACTATGTTAATAGGAGATCTATAAGCTTAAGTAATTACGCAATTAATAACTTATCCTTCTCCGCGTACAGAGTCGCCAATGTGAATGGCTCTAAAAAGTGAGCAGCCTTTTTAAGGATATCCCAATTGTTAGCTTAAAGCTGATTGTTGCCTAGAATGTCCTTATAGTTAGTTATAAAGCTCTTGATCTTGTCCATCTTCTTTAAGGCTTGTGCGATGACCTAATACTAAGAAGACTATTGTGTCTAATTGTTAATCCTAAGACGTAGACTAATAGCTCTGTCCCAGAGACCCTAGTGGATCGTGGAACTTCAGAGCCAGACCGCAAGATTGTGAAGCTTGCGTAATGTAGGGATGTTCTTAACGCCATTAAAGTTCTTAACTAAGATAATGCTTACATTACTACCTTGCTACTTCTGTTATTTGCTTTGTCTCTTTATACAAGGGCGCTCTACTTTAGTTTGTTTATAATAAGAGGCGAAGACACTTAAAAACTACGCAAGAAGGGCTTCTCTAGCAACACTAGAGGCAGTCTTAAGAGCAGCAATAAGAGCCTCTTAGAAAGACACAAGAAGGAAAGCTTAAAGAGAGAGATTAATAATATAAGTAATACAACAGACTTAATAATGCTTTGCATTAAAGTTAATCTACTTAGATAATTAACTTAATAAGTGCTTAATTAAACCTATAACTAATGTTGTATTTATGCTTTAATTACTTTAATAAAGCTTTTAGACAGGTATTGTTTAATGTTACATTATTGCCTATATAATAGCTAATCTAGAATGTGATATTATATTTTCTAAGAGTATCTATAATAGAAACTGCTTGCTGCTCTCTAGAGTAGCTGTCACGTAGCTCTAGAAGCCCTAGAAGTGCCTTCTAAAGCTAATAGTCTTAATTAACTTATTATGCGCAAACT
>NW_022985264.1:3957-5975 GCF_010093535.1 Lindgomyces ingoldianus | reverse complement strand
TGTCTGTACGTAAGTACAGCTGTGTCTGTACACGCGTACGGCTGAATTAGGTTGCCTGAAACGTTAGCTATCTAGCCTGTGCGTTAGGGGCTATGTGTACTTAAGAGCCCTCTTTCTTTGTATAAAAAGAGAGGGTAGTAGTTAATAATAAAAAGATCTTTACCTACTTACCTCTTAGTACGCTTTTTAGGCGTACATTTGTTTAATTAAACTTAGGTTAACTAATACTAATTAGTCTATTAACAGACTATTTACTGCGTGCGTAGCTACGCAGAGGATATTGTCCTTAACAGACAGATTTGCAAGGATTAACAAAACTGCTACTGTACAAAAAGCTTACACCTACCACGTGCGTAGCTACGCAGAGAAGGTACAAAGAAGCTCACATCTACTGTGTGCGTAGCCACACAGAGAGGGGTGAGTAAGCCTTATGCGCGCCCTTAGATTAACTAATTGCACAAAGACAAGATTAGCAACCTGCCGCGTGCGTAGCCACGCAGAGAGGGCTTACTGCTAAGCCTTTATGCGCTCTAGAGCCTCCTGTTGACACAGGCTGTGCAACCACTTGCCTACCGCGTGCGTAGCCACGCAGAGGAGACAATACAGGCCGCACAATTAGAAACCTACCGCGTGCGTAGCCACGCAGAGGAGGCTCCTCATCAGCAGCCCGCCTTGTTAACACCCCCCCCCCTCAATTAGTCGCTCGCACAGAAGGCGACCAACTAACACCCCCTACCCCCCTAGGGATCTATCGCTTGCACGAAAGGCGATTAACTAACACCTCCCCCCCCCCCTAGGGATTAATTGCCTGCACAGAGGGCAATTATTAATTAACAACCCCCTTAATTAATTGCCTATATAAGAGGTAATTAATTAGTTAACACACCTCTTCTCTACCCTAGAGACTAACTGCCCGCATAAAGGCGGTCTACTACTAATACCCCCTCTAGTTGCCCGCACAAAGGGCACCCCTAACACCTCACACCTCCTACCCCCCACCTTAGCTATGGAACCTCTGTAGTTATATAAAGAGTTGTTAGAGGTTACTTATATATTAAAAACAGTCCTATGCAGAGAAGTAAACTTTTACCTTATAAGGGATAATTATCTTAACATAGATATAAACCCTACACAACTATAATAATGCTTATACGCAGTATACATCTTAATTAACATGCGTTATAAGATAGCTAGAAGAGAGTATACACTATAAAACAACAACTTTTAGGGATAGACAACACACAATTTTAACAACCTCTTTTATGTAATTAGGCAAGAACTTCTTCTTGCTCTAGCTAAGCACAGGCACTATCCTAGAGGCAGGTTAAATTGTACGCAAGCTAAGAAGCTAGGGGATATTATAAATAGAAAAAGCACTAAGGGTCAGCTCTAAAAAAAAAAGTAGAAGAGTAAGAAAAAAAGAAAGAAAAAGAAGTAGAATTAACATATAAATAAGTAAGTAACTTTATAAAAGTAAAAAGTTGCTAGTGTTTGTACGTAAGTACAGCTGTGTCTGTACACGTGTACAGCTAAATTAGGTTGCCTAAAACGTTAGCTATCTAGCCTGTGCGTTAGGGGCTATGTGTACTTAAGAGCTCTCTTTCTTTGTACAAAGAGAGAGGGCAGTAGTTAATAACAAGAAGATCTTTGCCTGCTCACCTCTTAGTACGCCCCTTGGGCGTACGTTTGTTTGATTGAACCTAGGTCAACTAACAGTTAGTATAATATAATAGTATATAGTGTAAAGAAAGATATAGTATAAATAAAAGTATTATAATAGTAAAAAGAAAAATATAGTAAATAAAAATATAGTTTAAAAAAAAGATAGTAGAGAAATAAAACATAGTATATATAAAAACATAGTAAATAAAAAATATAGTATATAAAAAATATAGTAAAAAGATAGTAAAGAAAAAGTATAGAATAGAAAAAAGCATAGTATAAAATATATAAAGTATAAAAAAAGTATATATAAAAAGTATTATATATAAGCATAGTATAAATAAAAATAAAAGATA
>NW_022985264.1:0-2717 GCF_010093535.1 Lindgomyces ingoldianus | reverse complement strand
CTGTGCATTTGATTGTAAGTTTTCCTTTGCAGGATGCGCGCACTGCCATTGGCGCAGCAGCTGTCGCACGTGTCTCACGCGATATCATACCCATGTACTGCACTATTCACTCATTAGGCATAGCTCCTGTCTCGTACAGTATATAGTCAGCTCAGAGCTCTATCAAGCTCCTTAGACCTTATAATACACTCATTCCACCTTGTTTAGATCTCGCTCCCTTGTCAAGTCGTTTGCCATATGTCCCCTCCTCAGCTCATGTAAGAGTTATGAGCCCGGAGTCGCGCTCCTGACTAGTCCTCTAGTCACCACTGCACAGTTAGCTTTTGCATCCAGCTTCAAGGCCCCGCAAACCTCAACAAATATTAATCACAGATTGCTCACCACTTGAGCCTAATTAACTAGACAATAACCTTCTGTCCATTCTAAAACATATTAATTACAGATTGCTTACTACTTGAGCCTAATTAACTAGACAATAACCTTCTGTCTATACTAAAACATATTAATCACAGATTGCTTACTACTTAAGCCTAATTAACTAGACAATAACCTTCTGTCTATTCTACACATATTAATCACAGATTGCTTACCACCTAAGCCCGATCGACAGGACAATAACCTTCTGTCCATTCCAAAACATCGATCACAGATTGCTCACCAGCTGAGCCTGATCAACCGAACGACAACCTTTTCGTCCACTAAAGATGACTCCTACTATTAATGCCTCCGTACAGCTCACTAAAAAGAGCGACTGGCAGCCCTAGTTTAGTCGCATCAAGACACAAGCAACTAGAGAATGTGTCTAGGAGTATATTAATCCAGATCTCTTACTAGAAAATCTCCTAGTTAACACTATGCCACAGAGGCCTAAGGTCGCGAAGTTTCATACAGGCAGCACCCAGCTCAGTCCGAATCCTATGGTCTCTGACCTAAACCTTAACAATCAACAATGCTACACAATGGCCCGCAAAGACTACCGCGATGATCTAAGGTTATTCTAAACTTAACACAAAGCCCTATTAGACATCTATGTGCTTATTAAGAGCACTGTTAACGCATTAAACTACTCTATTATTAGGGACAAAGAAACAATCTACGAAAGGCTAAAGGCCTTGAGGGCAATCTTGGAGCCCTCCGACAAGCAGCTCAAGCAGAGCGCACGAACAGCATACGACCGCGCAAGGAAGTGGTCATCAAAAATGAAACAGGACCAATGGATCACAGCGTACAGGAACGCATATATTGATGCTAAATTAGTCTACCTGCTAAATGTGACAGAATATCAACCACACTATGACTTCGTGTCGGCAATTTCGGACGTAAACCCTGGATGCGCAGCAGCCATCCAATCAATCCTGGTCCAGCATGAACAGACCGATGAGGATCCACCTGATTTCCTCACTAGCTGTCTAGAGTTCTTTGAAAATTGGCAACAATCACAGCTAGCTTAGCAACCTGGTGTCACCCACAGCGGTTTCGCTACATACTAAGGACGCTTGTCCACACTAGAACAGCAGCAACAGCAGTTTATATGCGACTTCTGTGGAGGTCGCCAGCGTGGCCAACAGTACGTAGTACGTTACGTTTGAGCTTTTTTCTGCCAGTAACTTCTCAATTTGGTAGTACTTTTGTACGTAAGCAGTGAATTAATTAGCAAGTACGTAATGTAACAGTAACTTCTTAAAATCCTTATACTTTTGTACTTTTCGCGAGAAGTTTCGTTGGTCTGGGTCAAAATTGTTCTGGGAGAAGCTTTTTAGCCTAGATGAAGTCCCCTCCTCCTCCTTATCGCCCTGTCTCTAGCTTGTTGGGACGACTCTGATAAGCAGGAGGATTAGGATGAGGCTGTACGCCTGCTGCGATAGAGGAATTAAGACATCTAGCTTATTGTAACAATTAATAAGATAGGCAATAGGTTGGCAAATAGGCAGGTATAAGATGAGGAGCTTTTCTAGGGCAAAAGTTAACTATTTTTATAATTGTTACTCTAAAACGCGACCTCAAACAAAGCTCCTAACGCGATGGCCAATGGGGTCTGAAAACAGGAGGGAAATCTCCTAAAATATGACCTCTCTGACCCGTACTACGGGACGTACTTAGCAATTCACTGTACAAAAGTTACGTCTCACATTTTAACTACTTTTGTACTCCTCACGTGATTACTACGTTCACGTAGTTACGTTACGTACTACGGACTGTTGGCCACGCTGGAGGTCGCCACAAATCGAAGAACTGCAGGATCAATGATCCTCGACTAAGACCTGAAGGGTTCCAGATCCCTACTTTCCTCCAGCAGGAATACAACAAGCGGATGAGCAGCAATCCTCAGCTTAAAGCAGAAGCTGAGCTGCTCAAGAACAGAGACCTTCCCCCACTAATAAACTAACTAAACTAAGGAAGAGGACGCGGAAGGGGCGGCAACAATGGCAACTATTATCAGCCGACTCAATCGTCCAGTCACGCGACTCAATCGTACGATCAAAGCCCACAGTCTCAACCTAGTCCACATCCGAATGCAATCTCCGAGACGCCAGCTCCCAATAATTCCACTAACTGGAATCCACCCAATGCTCTAACCGGCACCAGGCGATCAGCAGCTACTCTCATGAGCTTCACGACAAACCTCGTGAGTGAGGAACATGCCGCGGAGCCGGATGACGAAGAGAATCCTCTCCAGCACTCATGGATCCTAGATCCCGGAGCGGACATCCATGTTT
>NW_022985263.1:8704-11920 GCF_010093535.1 Lindgomyces ingoldianus | reverse complement strand
AAATAAGTAATAAAATAAAGTACTTTATAAAGTGTAAGTACTTTATTATTACTTTTGCTAATTTATAGTTAATTAAATTAACTACTAATTAGTGTTAAATAGGCTCTAATAGCTAGCTGCTTATAGTATAAGCACTTAAGTAGTAAGAGTAAAAGTAGTGTATAATATGCATAGTGTATAAGGTAAGTAAAGTAAAAGTAACATGTTTTTATTTCTATTACTCTTGTCTTTCCTTTATATAGAGAAAAAAGGGGATATTTAGATATTTATGCACAAAGGTTTACGCACAAGCATTATGTAACATAGATACGTGATCCTGCTTGTGCGCGATCGCTTGTATCCAGGCTGTAACGCTGCTGCTGCTTACAGACAGCAATTTTTTCTCTTCTCTTAAAAGTAAATTTTATAGTAAGGCTTTTACTAACTCTTTATTCTACTGCTACTAGAACCTTAGTGTTGTAATAGATTTTACTATAGTCTAGTGTTTTATCTAGCTTACTGTTTTCTATGTCTTGTTTTTAGGCGCTTATCTAATCTGTCTAGATCCTGTACTGCTAGTGTCCTTAGATTATACAGTCTTTAAGTAGGCAGTCTTTATTTTTAACTTAGTAATTTTAGAGAAGCTAGTTATTCTATTAATGCGCTTTCTACTAAAAGAAGTAAAAGAAGTAGCTTTTATTATTTTTATAGCCTATTTATGCTTTTTATTTATAATCTAGACCTGCGCTATAGTAAAGGCAATATAGCATTTTACATTCTGTTGCTATTTCTTTTAAGGTGTTGTTACCTATGTTGTTTTTTTTTACTTAATTATAGCTACTATCCTGCTTAGTGTTTTATAGGCTAGTGCTATACATAGTATTACTTAGTGCATAGGTACTATTTAAATAGGTATTATTTTAGGTTTATATAGACTAGTATTAGCTGTACCTGCGTTTATTTAGAGTACTCCTTTACCTTTATAATTTAAAGGGGGTGTGCCTTATACTAGCATTTAGATTCTTTATATTATTTACTTTTATAAGAGATATAATACTAGTTAATTTATTAAGTTTTAAGTTCCTTTTAAGTAATTATAAAAGCTAGAGGCAGTGTTTTAGATCTTTTCTAATAAGGGTGTAGAGTTTAAAGAGGCGTGCTTAACTAACTTAAGCTTTTTTTTTATATAAAATCTTTTAAAAGAACTTCTATCTCTTTATTTTATTTAGAATGTTATAGTGTACTTTAGTAATGTTTAAGATAACTTTATATATTTTTATGTTATTATTAATATATACTTTTAATACTTTTTCTTATAATAGTTTTAGTTATAGGTATCTTTACACTTTTAACATTTGCTAAAGTAGAATTAGTAGGCAAGCTTTTTTATAAGTATATCTATTATTAGTTGTTGTAAAGAGAACCTATTTTCTTTTTATTTTACATTTTTAATATAGTTTATAACTTACGTTAAATTACGCTATCTTTTAAAAACAGCAGCTTATTTAATTACTTAGAGAACTCTATAGTTATTCTACACTTCTACTTTCTAGTAATTCTTAGAATAGTTTAGTAGTTTATAGTTAGCTCTACATCTCTAGTAGAGTTGTTTATTAAGTCTATTATAGATTTCTTCTAACATTAGCTCTTATTTTATGTTTATAACCTTTATAGCTAGTTGTTTATTTTTATTCTTTAGGTTCTTAGAGTTTAGACATTTCTAATAGAAGTAGCCTACTTTTTTATAGTTTAGATAGGCTTTTTTTTAAGCTATTTTTTTCTTTTTTGCTTAGAGGTAGTCTGTTACTTTTAAAAGAACTCTTACTCTTTTTCTTAGAGGTACTATGTGTGTGTTTTATGTAACTAAAGTCTATTAGCTTTTTATTATATTAAGAGGCCTTTTTTTTTTAGTGTGTTTATACTAACTTTTATGTTATTACACTTGTTTTTTTTCTCTTTAATATTTTATATGTCTTATGTTATAGGTTAAAATACTACGACAGTTTATAAATAATCTGTAAAAGCAAAGCTTGCTTACAGCAATAGTTAGCACATTAAGGTAGGTGTAAGGCCGGATGTCCTAGAGCGGCTAGTATGGCCTCCCCTGACCTGTTTGGAGGTCACATGACCTGTACTTTGTATATAAGCATGAATCCTAACAAGTAAGGCTTAGTAGCAATTTATCTCTTTTATAATACACCTCTATCTTTCTTTAAAAGCTTGATTTTAGTGCTATTTATGCTACTTACTAATCTATCTTTATAGTAAGTTATTTAGGTTAAAGAATAGTTTATAATAATTTTTATAAATTATTTTATCTTAAGTTGCTTAGAACTTATGTAATAAGTTTTTATATTAGCTTTAACTATAACTTAACTTTATCTCTTATAGTTACTTTTATTGTTTTAAGTATTTAGTTGCACTTTTTTTTTAGCTAGCTTAGTAGTTTTTAAATATTTTTTATATAAGACTTATAAGTTTTACTAGCATTCCTAGGTTCTAAGTCCCCACGCACTTCTATATGCCTCTAACTAGATTCCTACTGCATTTAGACCTATTGTCTTGCCTGCGCTGTTATATAGTTGTAGCATAATGCTTAGCAAATTAGTATTAGATAAGTAATAGACATATAATAATAATATTTAACTATAGCATGTAACTAATTATAGCTTGTAACTAAGCATAGCTAATGCTAACCTCTAACACACTAATATAGCTAATGCTAATCTCTAACACACTAATATAGCTAATGCTAATCCTTAACATACTAATATAGCTAAAAATATAGAATAAATATAGCTAACTATAATTTAAATATATTTTATATAATATATACTAAAGTAAACTACATATAAATTAATATAAAAGTGTACTTATATTAAGTATACATTTTTTTAAAAAAATATAAAAAATATATAAACTAATAAAAAAAGTATAACTAACTAATTTAGTATGTTTTAAAAAAAGATTTTACTTAACTTTATATTATATAAACTTAGATATATTAAGTATAGTAAGCTTTACTAATAACTTACTTTATTTTTAGTAATACTATAAAAATAGTAAAATTATTACTATTTATATACTTTTTTACTTATTACACTTTTTATAGTAATTTAATATAGGTTATTTTACTTTTTTAAAAAAGTATATAGGCGCTAAGCTAAGAACTTTATATATAACTAAATTACTTATTATAAAGTAAGCTTATAAGTAAAGTAATACTTAAAAGTAAAT
>NW_022985263.1:3226-8554 GCF_010093535.1 Lindgomyces ingoldianus | reverse complement strand
AATTTCTTTTTTAAAAACTAAAAGTTTATATAAATTTAAAATTAGTTATTATCTAAATAAAAGTATTTAAATATAATATTAAGTGTTATATAGCATAGTATTATGTTACAGTTGTATATATAAATAGATAAATATTTCTTTCCTTTACACAGACTTAGAAGAAGAATAATTAACACTAGTTACCTACTACCCCCTCTTACACAATGTGTATACTGTGTAGCCCTCTTTACCTTACACATACTTACTAATTACTAATGCTAGCTAGTATAGAGCCTATTTAATAGTTATCTAAAAATTAGTTAATTATTAGCTATAATTAAAAGAACATGTTCTAGCCCTAGCTTTTAACACGTTTCTACTCTTATAATAGTCTTCCTCTTCTTTGCACCTTGCGTTCTCTAGCGTTGCACCTATTCCTTTTACTGCCTAATGCTGCTATGCTATGCCTAATACTACTACCTAATATCTTTAATTTAATTATTTTAGCATTAAAGTGTAAAGCTAGATGTTCTAGAATAGGCTAGTGTAGCCTTACTTAACTTATTTAGAGGTTATATAACCTATGCCTTATATATAAACATAAATCTTAATAAGTAAGGCTTAGTAGTAATTTACTTTTTTTATAATCCACTTCTATCTTTCTTTAAAAGCTTACTTTTAGTGCTATTAGTGCTATCTACTATCTTATCTTTATATTTTAGCATTAAAGCCCTAGTTGTAGAGCTGCAGCTTGTGTAGTTTATTGCCTCTGCAGGAATATTATAAAGTGCTAGGGAGCTCTAGCGCTGCCTCTGCCTCTGCCTCTACCTCTCTATTGCTACAAAGATTAATATAGTATATATAATACCTTAATAAGCTATTTACTTACATAACTGCTAGTTTAGCTTCTTTAACTACTATTTAAATATAATAAGCTAATGCTTAAAGGTGTTAGTAAGAGATTACCTAGCATTATTAAAAAATGTATAAAGTAAATTATAGCAAATTATAGTAAATTATAGCTGTTATAGTTAACTTAGACATGCCTTAGACTCTCCCTAGAGAGCCCTTAGCCTAGCCTTAGGCAGATAACATCCTGTTATGTGCCCTAGCACATATATATATATATTCTTTTATAAACCTCTAAGTCTTTTTAAGAATTTGTCTATTAATACTATCTTATACTTTCTTTTACACTTTACGCATTGTTTTATAGTGCTTTTATAGTAGTAAACTATAGCAAATTGCGGCAAACTATAGTAAATTGCAGTAAACTATAGTAGATTACAGCAGTAGGCAATAATCCCTAGTAAATATTAGTTATGTTGTAAGTAGCTCTACATATAAAAAAGTTCTAAGGGGGTAATACCTCTAGAAAAAAAAGCCTTATAAAGAACAGTAATAATTATATATAAGCTAGTGTTAGTGTAATAGAAAATTACTAAGCTTTAAGCAGCTAATAAGGTAGCTACATTTAGAAAGGCCTGCGCTTAACAGCTTAAAATAAGCTTAGGGCGCGCAGTAACAGGAAGAAGGCAAAGAAGCAGGTGTAAGCTAAAGTAGATAATGTAATGGCGCAGGCAAGACAATGGGTCCGAATGCGGTATGAATCCACTTAGAGGCATATGGGAGTGCGTGGGGACTCAGAGACCTGGGAATACCAATGACACCTATAGGCCTTGTACGTAGGATATCAGAAAACTACTAAGTTAGCTACAGAGGCAAGGTGCGACTAAATACATAAGGGAATAGGGGTAACAGCAGGGGTTAGAGTTAAGTTAGGGTTGAGGTTGATACAGGGTCAATACAGATAGGTTCTAAGCAACCTAAGATGGACAATTTGTAGAATTGTTACACTATCCCCCCCTCTGTAGGCTAATAGTCCTTATCTGCAGTGTTTAAAAAGTATTTAGAACTACTTTAAAACTAATTTAGATAAGATATAATAAGTATAACTATCTTAACTAAATTTTCCTGTTACTAAGAAATAAACTAAAAACTTAATACTAATATAATGCCTTTGTTATAATGTTTTTGTTTAGTAGTAACTAGCAGTGTAGTTGTTGTTAACATAGTAAATTTATTATTTATAGCAATAAGTGTTTGCTTGCCTTACTTATATAGTCTAGTTAATGTTTTTAGTTTTTTTTTTAGCTATTATCTAAATCTTTACTTTATAAGTATTATTATGCACCTAACCTTCTATAGCTTAGTCTGCTAACTAATTATAGTATTAAAGAAATTTACTATGCTGCTCTGCCCCCCTTCTAAAGCCTCTTTAGAGGCGTATTAAGTTATCTGCTTTTAGGCTGCCTGCGCTCTTACCTATAGCCTTTAAGTTAAGTTTTCTTATTAGTCCTTTAAATTAAAGAAATGTAAATATTACACCTTACATAATAAAAAATGCAACCTTATATAAATATAGTCTAATACTGCTAGGGTATAGTTTACTAACACGCGCGTAGGTCTCTTTATATTACAAGAAGGAATTTCTAGTCCTTTAGAGCTATCTTAAGCTATAAGCAGCAGCCTAAAACACAGGGAGTAAAAAGGATAAAAAAAGAGCCTTTAAAGTTGTTTTAAAGTTTACTTAGAACCTAGCGTAGGTAGCGTAGGTTATAAAAAGTTAGGAAGCTAGACTTTATATAGCTAGTGTCTAGGTAGCCTTATTCTACTAAAACACTAAGCTGCTTTGTTAGGTTTTAGCTCTAAAGGCTCTAGTGTTTAACTTTTAGGCAGATATTACAGCGCTTTTAGGCAGCTAAGGATAAAGTAGAGAGAGTTTAAGAGGAGTCTAGAGGGGAGAGAAGAGGGGAGGGAGAAGAGGAAGAAAGGTAGAGGAGGAGGAAGAGAAGAGTCTAGAGGTGTCTAACAGCTTGCTGTTAGACTTCCTAAGCAACATGTCTATAAAGTTGTAATAATATTATGTAAAAATATAGTCTAACTTTTTACTTTTATACTGTATTATCTACTAAGTAATTTATACTCTTTACACTACCTTTAAAAGCTTTAATCTACTTTTATAAAGCCTTTAAAGGTTCTAGCTAATTTAGTTGCTTATTATAAAAAGCTTTTAATTTATAAAGAGAACCTATAAAATTTAAAGCCTTATACTAGACTAGATTAGAGTTGTGTCTTACTTATTTTACTTAGTACTTAAGGGTTTTCTAGTAAAGCTTGCTAGTAAGTATTTCCTTTACTTCTTACTTTTTTACTTTATTAATGGTAATTCTAGGGGGTTTTAGAGGTTCTTATTTTAGAAGAGGATCCTAGGGGTCTTTATAAAGCACTTTTAGTGCAAAGATGTTATGTATCTTTAACTCTAAAAGTAGTTCTAGGTAGTATAAGTTACTAACTTGCTTAAGTACCTTAAAAGAACCTTTTTATTAATTAGATAGTTTTTAGCTAGGTCTCTAAATAGCTAGGTTCTCTGTGCTTAGATAGACTATGTTGCTAACCTTCTAGTTAACTAGCTAGCAGTAGCAGTTAAGTCTAGTTTACATCTAATTCTAGGCCTTTTTTATATAGGTCTTTGCTAGCTCTTAGGCTGCGTGCATGCAGGTTGCTAATGCTAGGGCATCCTTCTAATTTAACTTGTCTGTAGCTATAATAAGTTCTATAGAATGTTTCTAGTCTTAGCTTTAACATAGTTTAGAGCTATATAGAACTTAATACAAAGACACTTTAATTATTGCATAAGGTAAAGTTATCTAAGCCTAATTAATTAGAGGCAGTAAAGAACTCTAGTTGTCTTAGTAAAAAAATATAAAAGGCCTTAGTCTTTAATTAATATACTTATTTATAATCTCTATTTAGCTATCTATTTTCTTATAATTAGTAGTAGAGAGCTTAACTTTTACGCTTAAAATTTAACAGAATTTAGACTAAAAACTAGATACAAACTAAGGTCCTTAATTAGAAATAATAGTTTTAGGTGTGTAGCTAAAACAGTACACTTATTAAATAAATAAAGCAGCTATTTTCTAGGCGTTAATTATTTTATAGCAGGGGATAGAAATAGCTTATTTTAATAAGTAATTAATTATAACTATAATCTAATTATATCTAGACTTGTCTTTAAAGAACTTCTTAAAGTTAATGCACAGGTGCTGCATTAGTTAAGCAGGAATTAGTAGGGGGTAGATAAAGCCTAGAGTTTAGGTCTGTTTTAGATAAGCCTTATAATAAGAGAGGTAATTCTGTATATATTATTTATAAGTAGCCTCTATACTCTTCTAGTAGTACTTTTAGGCTAGTAACTAATAGGTCTTAGTAGCACTTAGGTGTGCTAAGAATACTTAGTTATAGACTTTTTAGATAAGTTAGGTACACAGTAATAAGTCTGCTAGCACACATAAGCAGTTAGCATAAAGGAGTAGTCTGTTTCTAATTTAATAATAGCAAGGTAAGAATTCTTACTTCTATGTAAAAAAAGCTTAATTTTTTTAAAGTAATATATTAATTAATTCTAAAGAATCTAAAGACATAACCTAGTCTAGTCCTTCTATTACATTTAGTGTAGCTGCTTAAGTTGTTATTTAAGTAATATAGTACTAGGCTAGTTTAGAGTTAATTTAGAGGTGTAGTTAATGTAGTTCTAGTAGAACCTTTAACTTATTATTAGTTTAAGCTGCTCTTAAATTTTCTACATCTTATTTACAACAACTAAAAATGTCTGCCCTAGCGTTATTCTTACTAGGGGTGTACTTAATTTAGAAGCAATACTAAGCTAACTTTTTAGCTTAACAGACCTAACAAGCATTTAGCACTTTTATTATTATAAAGTACTTTAATAAATAATAATTAGTATATACTAGAGTGCTTATTGCTATAAATGTAAGCTTAGCCCTTTATTATTTAAACGCAGTAATAATTGCAAATAGCTTCTTATTATGTATCTCCTAGTTTAGCTCTAAACTAGATAGAACCTTACTATAGAACAATATAAGGCACTAATTTCTATCTACTTGTTCCTAAGAAAGGACTTCTGCTACTACTCTATTAAAAGCGTTAGTTTTAATTTTAGTTTACAACACAAAGTTAAAATAGTAGAGGGTAAGTATTTTTTATAGCTTAGACTTTAGCTTTTTAAAAGCCTTATTACACTTTAAAGTTTATATAAAAGGGGTAGTAAGACTTTAAAGCGTGATAATTAGTTTTACTATATAAAAGAATTTTAGAACAAATTGCTAATAGAATCTAGTAAATGAACCGCAGAAACAGGCATAAGGTTAGACCTGGGACAGTAGGGTTTTTTTCGCGCAAAGGGACGAAAACAGGTTCAAAAGCTACAGGCAGGCAGCGGTTAAGCTATATAGGCGTTGTGGCAGAAGAGAGAGTGGTTGAAAG